>NC_133165.1:72550201-72855310 GCF_040802235.1 Manis javanica
GTTAAAAGAAAAAAGGAAAGAAAAAAATATAATAGAAAAGACAGATCAAAAAATCATTAACAAAATCAATCCAAAAATCTTAAAAAAAATAAAACCCAACTAATAAAACCTGGGAAACCCCTGGCAGGTTAGGTCAAATAAAGTGAAAGAAAACAAAAAATGAAAAGGGTGCTATGATCAGAGCTGTAGCAAAGATAACAAGAAAATAAGAGAATCATATGAACAATTTGATTGGAAAAGTTAGATATGTAAACAAATTTGTAGAAAAATGTTGCTAATCACAGCTATTTGTACAGAATGTAAATACCGGAAGGGTATCATAAAGATGTCAAATCAATAATTAAAACTTTCTGTAAGTTAAACCACCAGATCCAGACAATATTATAGGTAAGTTTTATCAAACATTCAAAGAACAAATGAGAGTAGCCAAAACTCTCATATAGAAAAAGATCAAAGATCAATGATTGAACTTTCATTATCAATTCTCAAAACTGATAAAGCCTTAATAATGAAGATGGTGTGTATTGATACAGAGACTGACAAGTGGACTGTTAGAACAGAAAACATGTCTAGAAATACACCACACTGACAATATGGAAAATTGATTTATAATAAGGATAGCATTGAGATTCCTGGGGAAAGGATACATATACATTTTTTATTGAGTAGTTGAGCTGAGGATTTAAATGTGAAAGTCAGAACAGCAAAATACTTAGAAGACCACATAAAATGCTCTGTCTTAAGAAATATATATTAAATAAGCTATTAAAATTTCCCTAGTAAATTATGAAATTTACTATAATTTAAAGTTATACTCATTAAAACCCATTTCATAAGAGAAATGAAAAACCACAGATTTGAAAATGTACTTGCAAAAAACAAAATGCAAAATGAATGTACACCAAAAATATAAATAACTCACTCCTCCTCCCTCCTCAAAAAATAATCCAAAAGGAAAGGAAAATGGACAAAAGACTTTACAGAAAAGGAATCATGAACTTAAAGAATAAGTAACTTATTTAAAAATTAACATTTTCTAGTAGGCTGAAGATGTACATAGCCTTTGATACAGCAGTTCACTCTTTGGTATGTTTTGTAAAGAAATCCTTGTATGTATTCATTAGGAGATATGTTTATAAATACAAAAAAAAACCCAAAAAACTCAAAAGCAAAGAAACTCTAAGCCCAGAAATTAACCAAATGCTCATTATTTGTAGAAGTTATAAACTAATTCTCATATCTTTATGTAAAAAAGTTACATATATTTGAGAAAAATTCTTGGAGTTTAGTTAAATAAAATACTATGTTGAATTCAGGGACATAATATTTAGTGAAAAAGCAGATTTAAGGAAGACAACCTATGTGGTAAAACTATCAAGAAAATCAGGGAAGTGGTCAAACAAAATTCAGCATCATGCTCCCTCTGAACAGGGAGAAAAATAGGTCAGATGAAAGGCACGTGTGAGATAGCAATGCTGAAAGTAAGGTATAGCTCTTTTCATTAAATGAGAGGTAGGTAAATGGAAATTGTTTCCATTTTTATGTGTATATAAATATTTCGACTTGGTATTCCATTATATAACAGCAATAAAGAACACATGGTACAGAAGGACTAGCTGCACCTCAGAGACACCAGCTATGTGACTTAATGAGATGATAAATGTCCCTTTCAGGCCAGTGAGGACCCAAGACACAGCATGTGGACAAGAGCTGCACCCTGATACTAAGGACATAATGAGCTTCTCCTTCCCCAAGATGCCATATGAGGGAAGGAGTCAGGGAAGACCCTCCTTTGGGGAAGGCAGAGAGCCCTAAGCAAGAATATGAGATTTTAACTGACAAATATTTTCACAAAGAAAACGATTTTAAACTGAAAGAGGTTGGCTTCCCTTTAGTTGACCTTTCCTTCCCTCTCACCATTATCGGTGAGAATGGGGACTCCAGAAGTAATTTACAATAAATTGTATTTTGGGGACATCTAAGACATTGGGTGCACTGGGTGTCAGTCACATGAGAAGTACTAGAGGGGTGAGCGCAAGGTATCGCAGCACTTTAGGAAACTGTCCCCAACCCAGACTCGGGAAAGAAGTGGTCAGGGGAGCCTTCCTGAGATAGCTGACAAAACGAGACCAAAGACAGGTGAAGGGTTTATTCAGGGAAGTTTTCCAGCCAGAAGCAGCCACACATAGAAGGACCCTCTTCTCATTTCCACCTACGCAGGGGTAAGTGATAGACTTACAGGGTATCCTATTTCTGTATGAATTAGACAAATAATCCTTTACTGAAGGCATATTCTGGCCCAAGAGAGCTCTGGGCACCTATCCGCCAGTTTCACACAGCCGTCATTCTCATACCTAAGCTTCCCTTTCTCTCAGCTCTGATCGCTACGTACCACGGCATTTTCCTTACTTGCCTTCCCTTGTAGACTCAGAGCTCCTCACACTTTGCCCGTAATGTCCCGCTGGAGCGTGGCACAAAGAAAAGTGTTCAAAAAATGTACAATGAATGTTGAAAGAATAAAGAGGACAGAATGATTAAGGGGAAAAGGTGCAAAAGAGATCCAAGAAGGTGCAAGAAACCAGTTCAAAAGCAAACTCAAAAGAAGATACCTTTTAATTCTAACAACGTCCTTTTAGTCTCCATTGACCTCTTGCTATTTAATCTGACAGAGTGGTGCTGTCATTTATGTTTCAAATGTTATTTCAATGCTTTCAAATGTTATTAGTTTATTTGTTCTGGGAATCAAGACAGGCTTATCCAAAGCATAATCAATACTAGATTGAATTTGATTATGAGATCTGATTCTACAAAGATGATCCAAAAAGGTGGTGAATTTTCTACATAGCATAGCATATTTTAATTGTATTAAATTATACTGTTAAATTAATGATTCCTAAACTGGATTCAAATCATTGCTACTACATTAAGCATTTCCTATTTTTCCAGGTAACACAACCCTTACAAATGAAAGTCACACAGAATGAAATTTTGCATTATATTCTAAGCTTGTAAAACATGTTATACCTCCTTCAGGGGTTTGGAACAGGTACTATAAATGAGACCTTATTATCAGACTCTTGCTTTGAATGGGCCTTGGGTTTTCCTTTTAAGTGGAAACCTGTGTTATAGGACAAAGGGCTTTATCTCTTGTGGCAGGAAAGTTAAAAATAACTGTTCTTTATGAGTCATGCAAACACATTCCAAAAAGAGCTTTCTTCTATTCAACATCTGTAACAGCTCTTCCTGTCCTTTCCTGCCACCTCTGCCCAGGTAGATGACAGGCAAGGAATATGGGCAGCTGTTATTTTTACTCTATTGAATTCAATAAAGGAACAAAAAATAATTCACAAGAACAAATAATACTTCAGTTTACTGTGCTCAGGGACAGCATGCAGCCAAGAGGGACTTTTGGGGACAAGAACTCTTTCTCCGGCTTGTAGTTGGTGCCACTTTCCCATCACTGGAGAGAATCCCAGCTCTCCAGCGGAGTGTGCTCCGGCATCAGTCATGGGACGGATCATTTGAAGTGTTGCTGGGTGGTGTTCAGTCTCACCTGGGAAGCTCTCTAATACCATTGTTACTCTTCACAAATGAGCCTAAATTGTATTATTTTAGAAAAATGATATGCAATATGAAGATGCTGTTTTCATATATTTAAAAATCAGAAAGGAGCATTATTTCTTTTTTAACAAAATCTTAGAATCCATTAAAAATTGACAAGACTACCACTCAACTTTTTTCTGACTTGGAGTCGAGGCAAAGGGTAATGCTTTTTTGATAGAATTTTTGGCAGAATTCTCCTGGCCTTCAGTGAGGAAGGGAGGAGACCAGGTTTGCTGGAGTGTTAGGTACTCAGCTGAAACATAGAACCATGGAGTGGTGTGGGAGGGATGCCTGATTTCACACTTACTGCAAGCCTCTGTCTTGGCTCATTTTTGACTTTCTGCACTACATGCAGAGTGGATGAAACATTGTATGGATGGAGGATGATTTTTCTTCCCCTCCCTCCTTGCTAAAATCTAGAATGTAAAAAGAAGAGAGATGGTGTGCATGTATGTATGTGGATTATAAATAAAAAGCAATATAGTAGAAGGAAACAGCTTTGAACTTTTATCACCTTAGAAAAACACTGATTTTTCTCACCACAAATTTTCTCTATGAAATGACAACTGTGCAGTATCATAAGAGCTCTTCCATAGAGTAGTCAATAATATTTGTTGAATGAACGAACGCCCTTCTACAAAGAGAAGCAAGTATCAGCATCTCTCTAGCTGGATGTCTATGGTCCTTAGTGGCTTGTCCTTAGAGTGACACAAATAAAACCCAGTCTGGTTGGGATGTTAAGAATTTCTTCTACCAATCCAGCATGTTAGTGAATTTCAGCATTTCCTGCACCAAATAAGTAATAGCAGCTGCTTAATGAATCCTCAAATTAGAGATTTAAAAATTTTTCTTCCTTTATATCCCAGCATGGTGGAGCTAATGGAGGGCAAAATTTATAAAAGTAATTAAAAGGGTGCCAGCTTCTAGAAGAAAGAGGAGGGGTTCTAACTAGCAAAGACTTGAAGGACCAGCAGCTGCAGACGCCAATTTGAAGAGACAACAAGTTTTCTCACACTTAAGCAGCAGGCCTATTGTTTGCCAGCGACCCTTTCATGAATGAAAACCCTCTTAGGCCCCGAAAATGTGCCAAACACAGGAAGGGCCTGCCCTGGCAGTTATATTGG
This sequence comes from Manis javanica, assembly GCF_040802235.1. Taxonomy (NCBI): domain Eukaryota; kingdom Metazoa; phylum Chordata; class Mammalia; order Pholidota; family Manidae; genus Manis; species Manis javanica. The sequence continues at coordinate 72,554,929 of NC_133165.1, forward strand.
TTGCCATGATTTCCTAACTGGTTCCAGTTCTTTTTGTTGTGCTCCTAGGCTGCAAAGAAACAGAAGGAATGGGAATATGCCTGCGGGGCTTTTGATAGTGTGCACAGAGTTTTTTCTCAGAATTTATTTCTGTTGCCATCCACATCAAAATAACCATTTTTTTTTTTTTACATTCTGTTTGAGTGCCTTCAGTTCACAGAAAAAATTCAGATAGATTGTTTCACATCTCTCATTTTTCTTCCCCTCACCCATCTGCCCCATGTTTCTCCACTAAATTCATAGTCTCTTTGAATCCTTTGTTCTTTTCACTTATCCATGAAACTGCCTCACTCCCCCTTCATCTGATGTCCAACAGAGGGAATAGAAATATTTTTTGGTCAATTACAGGTTCCTTAAATTATCTTTAGGCACAGTTTAGCTAGTCAGGACCACCCTCCAAGTATCTCTCAATTTCTAGAACTATGAAACTTGAAAAGTCCATTGAAAAGTTAATTTTTTTCATTATTCTTTTCACCCCATGGGTTGCCACTAGAAACCTGGGAAAATGTTACCTTTGAAGAAAATAATCAGTCCTGAAAGATGATTTTTTAAGTCATACAAAGTAATTTTAAAACCAGAAGCATGTTATTCTCCATTGTCATGGGAGGTACTGTTTGGAAATTCTTACTGATATAAACCATCTAGTCTGCTCAATTAGGTACTTTGTTAACCATCTACTTGTTTCCTTCTATAACAGCTGGAAGAGATGACATGTCAAATGTAGACAATTTTCTAGGCCCCAGGGAAGACTTCTGAAGGAATATTTTCTTCCTGTGGCTTTTTGTGACCACTACCATTTTAGGCTGACCTTTACATCAATCTGTGCAGCCACGCAGTCCCTCAAAGAGGCCTGGATGCAGAACATACCCCTCTATCACCATCAACAAAATATTTTAATCACCATGTGACAGCTATGCATTGTGCATCCACAGCTCTACTACGGCCCCCAGAACAGTATGCAAAAAAAGGTCTTACCTTCAATGACTGGCAATGCTAAGGCCTGATAAACATTTATACCAGTTTCAGTTGCAAGTGACAGAAAAATTCAGGGTAGCCTATACCAGAAATTAGTTTGTGGGTGAATAAATGAAAAGTATCTGGGCAGGGCTGATAGCTGTCTTGGCTGGATTTAGAGGCTCAAACAGTGTCAAGTCTATTGAATTAGTTCTGCTCCCCTCTGTGGGTTGATTCCTTCCCAGACTGACATGATGGCAAGATGGTTCCAGAAGCTCTTCATATCACATCCTCTTAAATGGACAGGAGACAACATCTCTTGCTGATAATTCCTGCAAACATCCGGGAACCCCTTTATAGGGACACAACTTCATCAAGTCCCTTATGTAAACTGAACAAGGACACTGAAGCAGTGGGATTGTGCTGACTGGTGAAGTTAGGAAGGAAATCAGTACTCTGGTTAGGCCTGGGACAAATACCCAGAGAGAGAATTCAGTGAGCTGATTGGCTAGGCCTGAGTCATATGCCCAAGAAATAGGAATTTGGTGTTTTGAATAACCAGGCCTGGGTAATATTCCCAGAAAGGGAATTTAGTGCTTTGATGGGCTAGACGTGAGTCACAAGTTTCACATCTGACATCAAGGGTAGTGGCCAACTTCCTGGACTGAGCATTGGGGAAAATTCATAGTACTTATCAGAAGAGAGAGAAAGGAAAAAAAAATGTACAGTAAAGTGTTACACTGGGTATTTAAAAGCCCTATTTGAGTACTGCTATGTTCTAGACATAGTGCTAAGCATGTGTGGGCTTCACCTCATTTAATATGTTTCTCTCATCAATTTTATGAGGCAGTTACAACTATGATCTACATTTTATAGTTAAGAAGTCAAAGTATCAATAATTAAGTAACCTGCCTCAGGTCACACAGTTACAAGGAAGAGGAGCCAGGGTGACGTTTGGCTCTGGAGCCGGCACTCTGAGGCACCCTGATGTCTGTCTGAACAAGCCAGGGCCAACCACCGCGGCAGCTGATTCCTGCTGGGTACTTACTGTGCAAAGGACTTCATGTGGATTCTGAGCAAAGTGCTACACACGTGCAGAGCAGTTATTTTTTCTAGAAAGTGAACACAGGAGTTGAGAGCTTCCCAGCAGTGAAGTAAGGCCAGGGAAGTCCTTTGCAGTGAAGGTGGTGGTCGTCCTCCTGGAGAGGCTTTTTTCGGTGGCAGAGGGTGTAAGAATGTTTGTAGGCTGAGAAGGGCTAAGAGAGGCAGCAGTTGATAATGCAAAAGAAAATGGAATTGTTTATGCAGCAATCTCAGGAGGGGTGGAAGGGAATGGGATTCTGAGCTCTGAGGGATGTCTTAGCTTTGGATAAGAGGGACACCAATTCTAAGGTAAAGGGGCTGAAAGGAAGGCAGGGCAAAGGGGAATGATAGCTCTTTGTGGAGGAAAATACATCTCTTCACATTTGTGTTAAGGCTACCCAACTCCTTACAGGAAATAAATGGAACACACCTTTACTTCTGCTCCTCTTCCATCTTCCTTAAGGCCAAGAGTTTTTTGGCAGCACCGAGCCACTAGCATTTGGGCTAGTTTTACACAGCACTGTAAAGGCATTTATAGTGTTTTGCTATGGAATTCTTGTCGAATTTGCTTGCTTGATCATTTACTGACTTAGATTAGGTATGTGAAAGGTGCTTTCGCTCTGTCATTCTAGTGTTTTCATGGTGAATGTCCACAAAAGGACAAGTTACACAATTTATACAGAATAACATATGACTTTTTATTCACAGAACTTGAGTACATAAATTACTTAAAGAGGAAAATGGCACAAAAGGGGTTAGAAAAAGCTAACTTATTAGCTTGGCAGTGGAGATAAATTGGCATCTGGAAGTGATGACCCATTACTTTGTAATTAATTGACATAGATCTTTTTAAAAATTAATTAGTTAACAAGTACAGCTGGGTAAAGATTGATGCACAAGAAGCCTTCAGTACTCCCATCAGAAATCAAGGTCAAGCAAGTGATTATGGCTATTCCACCTTTCAACTGCCTGCTCAACATTACTTCAAGCAGCCAATTATTGCTGAGATGCTCCTTAGTTACCTTCTCTAGGTTCTGTTGCATCTTCCAATAAATCCATAGATAACTGTACTTTGTAAATATTGGCTTTTCCTAAATATAGCTCTATTGTTCTGCAGACATTTAAAAAGAATACATACTGTACTGGGTGATTAATACATGTCAGGCCCCATGATGAGCCACTTGTATACTCTATTTCAGTTTTCCTCCCAGGAGCCCTACAAAGTGTTCAAAGAGGTAACAGAGTGTAATGGTGAAAAGCAAGACTCAAAAACCTGACCCTCTAGATTTAGAACCTTGCTCTTCTATCAGCTGCTGTGTGGCATTGGACAAATTACTGAACCTCTCTGGTCTCAGTTTCCTCATCCGTAAAATGGGGATAAGAGCTCCTTCCTTGTAAGTGTATACAGATTAAATTAGTTAATCTGCATAAAGTGTTTAGAATAAAATAGATCTGCCACATAGTGTTATCATTACTGTTTCCCATCACTCATTGTCAATAATGATAATAAATATACTTTTGAGCACTTACCCTCTTCTAAGTATTTTATGTATTAACTGACTTAATTCCAAGATGGATTATTTAGTATTAACTAAATAAAGAAGACATAATGTAAATCAAAATGAATCCCCATTTCACAGGTCAGGGAACTGAGGCACACAACTTGTCCCCTAGTCCCAAACTGCTTGAAGAAGAACCAGATTTACTTGCAGAAGCTCTAGCTTCAGACCTCATGCTTCTAACTGCTCTGTGTGGCTGTCACATTCTTCCAGCATAGTCTGTGCTCCAGACGTACTAAATGGAATGCAGCCTCCAAGAGGAGCACCCACTTTTATGACTGTCATTATGTGATCTCTTGGTCTGGACCGCTCTGCTTTCCCTGCTCGCTTGTTGAACATCTATTCAATAAAAACAGCAAAACCACTTGTTCTGAAGAGCCTTCTTTAATGTTCTTTTAATGGGTTTTTGTGCATCTTCCCCTGTGGCACCACAGAATCTTATGCTTGTCTCTTTCATAATATTTTTATAATACATCAATCCGTTAATCCAATAATGACTAAATATTTATAACTTCATCAGTGACCTATCACTGAGTCTCTTTCCTAAAGGAGCTTACATCCTAGTGGAGGATGACAATTTCAAAACCTGGGGGAAAATTAAAAGTTAAAATAATTTCAGATGTTCAAATTGACTTTTGGAAATGTTAACAGTTATAGGAGAAAGGGACTGGGTGTGCTGCTTCAGGTAGGCTGGTTGGAGATGAGAATTATGTAACAGAAAGCCACCAGTCACATAAACGTAAGCAGGGAGAGCATTTCAAACAGAAGAACCAACAAATCTTCTCCTGGGATCAAGGTTGCTGCATTTGAAGGACAAAAAGAAATAGCATGCGACTAAGCATAACATCAGTGTCCGTCCATCTTCCTACCTAAACTGTAAATTCTTTAGGATTAGGGTTATGTCCCACTCATCTTTGAACCCGTAATACTTATCATGTTTTCTGGATAATGGTCTTTTTGATTAAGTGGCTGAATAAGTCATTGCCACAAGTGAACTGTTATCCAAGATATCTTAATTTCTTTTTTCTTTTCCTCTTGCCTTCCATACTTGTTACTCTTCTAAAATGATTTCTGCAATTCTTTATTTCCTCTAGTCCCCTCTCCAAACTTCTGTTTTCTTTTGGTCTTACCTTCCCCCATGTCGGTTCCATCTATACCTTAATTTCCTTTGTTGCTCAGGATAATTCCACCCTAGACCACAGAGGTCTGGCAGTAGGTATGGGCTTTGGATAGGGGATAAAGTGGTTCATGTATTTTTTACCTTCCTGTACTCCAAACACTCTTTCATAGATCCTCAAGAATTCCCTACCTTTTGGGGTCAACACAAAAGCTGAAAACATAACCCTGATCTAGGTTCCTTTTTGTCAAATGAATGCAAGCTAGTTTTCTTTTAAGTCATTGTTCTGGAAGCTGATCTTAGAAGAGGAGAGAAAAAGATAAGCCACCTTGGTGTTTCTCTTCTCACTAGGGAGAAATTTTGATTGCTCTTAGAGATTGAGGTTAAAGAAGTTTACAAAGGCAAAAAATGACCAGTTTTAATAGTTAACCATTAAGGATTCCTAGAGTTCCTTTTCTTCAATCTGGAAGCAGAAAAAGAGCAACTCCTATACCTTGCTTTGTCTGGCACAACAGCTTTCTTCTGCTCCCCAGGAGTTCATACCGCTGTTCAGGAAGAAAAGATAAACAGGTGTGAACTCAAATCTCCCCAGGGGGCCTTAAATCACCTCTTTGGCTGCTAATGGGCTGAACCCACAAATATTAAATATATAAATGTTTTTCAGCTCCACTCCCATTTTTTTTTCTTGTCTTTTGGTGAGTGGCTGTTTTATGAAGAATTTTGTGTAAATTTTGAAAACATAAAAGATCACAACATCATACTTAACAGTGAGAAGCCGAAAGCTTTTCCCCTAAGATCAGGAAGAAGACAAGCATGCCCACTCTCCCCATTTTTATTCAAAATAGTTCTCGAGGTCCTAGCCATGGCAATCAGACAAAACAAAGAAATAAAAGGCATCCAGGTAAGAAAGAAGTCAAACTGTCACTATTTGCAGATGACATGATATTCTACATGAAAAACCCTAAAGAATACACTCCAAAACTACTAGAACTAATACTGAATTCAGCTAAGTTGAAGGATACAAAATTAATACACAGAAATGTGTTGCATTCCTATACACTAATGATGAACTAGCAGAAAGAGAAATCAGGAAAACAATTCCATTCACAATAGCATCCAAAATAATAAAATACCTAGGAATAAACCTAACCAAGGAAGTGAAAGACCTATACCCTGAAAACTACAAGGCACTCTTAAGAGAAATTAAAGAGGACACTAACAAATGGAAATTATCCCATGCTCTTGGGTGGAAAGAATTAATATTGTCAAAATGGCCATCCTGCCTAAAGCATTCTACAGATTCAATGCAATCCCTATCAAAATACCAACAACATTCTTCAACAAACTGGAACAAACAGTTCTAAAATTCATATGGAATGACAAAAGATCCCAAATAGCCAAAGCAATCCTGAGAAGGAAGAATAAAGCAGAGGGGATCTCACTTTCCAACTTCAAGCTCTACTACAAAGCCACAGTAATCAAGACAATTTGGTACTGGCACAAGAACAGACCCACAGACCAATGGAACAGAATAGAGAAACCAGATATTAACCCAAACATATATGGTCAAATAATATTCAATAAAGGAGCTGTGGATATACAATGGGGAAATGAAAGCCTCTTCAACAGCTTCTGTTGGTAAAACTGGGCAGCTACATGTATGTAAGAGAATGAAACTGGATCATTGTCTAACCCCATACACAAAAGTAAACTCAAAATGGATCAAAGATCTGAATATAACACAGAAACCATAAAACTCTTAGAAAAAAACTCATGAAACCATAAAAAAACTCTTAGAATAAAACATAGGCAAAAATCTCTTGGACATAAACATAAGCAACTTCTTCATGAACATATCTCCCCAGGCAAGGGAAACAAAAGTAAAAATGAACAAGTGGGACTATATCAAACTAAAAAGCTTCTGTAAAGTAAAGAACACCATCAGTAGAACAAAAAGACATCCTACAGTATGGAAGAATATACTTGTAAATGACATATCCAATAAACAGTTGACATACAAAATATATAAAGGGCTCACATACCTCAACAAACAAAAAGCAAATAATACAATTAAAAAAATGGGCAGAAGAGCTGAACAGACACTTCTCCAAAGAAGAAATTTAGATGGCCAATAGGCACATGAAAAGATGCTCCACATCACTAATCATCAGAGAAATGCAAATTAATACCACAATGAGATATCACCTCACACAGGTAAGGATGGCCACCATCCAAAAGACAAACAACAACAAATGTTGGCCAAATTGTGGAGAAAGGGGAACCCTCCTACACTGCTGTTGGGAATGTAAATTAGTTCAACCATTGTGGAAAGCAGTATGGAGGTTCCTCAAAAAACTAAAATAGAAATACCATTTGACTCAGGAATTCCACTCCTGGAATGTACCCTAAGAATGCAGTTTCCCAGCTTCAAAAAGACATATGCACCCCTATGTTTATCACAGCACTATTTACAATAGCCAAGAAATGGAAGAAACCCAAGTGTTCATTGGTAGATGAATGTATAAAGAAGATGTGGTACATATACACAATGGGATATTATTTAGCCATAAAAAGAAAACAAATTCTACCAGTTGCAACAACATGGATGGAGCTAGAGGGTATTATGTTCAGTAAAATAAGCCAGGTGGAGAAAGACAAGTATCAAATGATTTCACTCATCTGTGGAGTATAAGAACAAAGAAAAAACTGAAAGGAACAAAACAGCAGCAGACTCACAAAATCCAAGAATGGACTAAGAATTACCAAAGGGAAAGGGACTGGGGAGGATGGGTGGGAAGGAAGGAATAAGGGGGAAAAGGGGCACTACAATTAGCAAAAATAATGTAGGAGGGGTGGGCATGGGGAAGGAAGTATAACACATTAGACAAGTAGTGATTCTATAGCATCTTACTACACTGATGGACAGTGACTCTAATGGGGTATGTGGGGGGGACTTGATAATGATGGGAGTCTAGTAACCATAATGTTGCTCATGTAATTGTACATTAATGATACCAAAATAAAAAAAAATAAGATCAGTTTCTTGTTTGTGATAGTTCATGTGATACCAACTGAAATGGCCTGATTCCCCTTTCCTTTCACCAAGGTACTGTGGGGATTTCTGTAGGGCCACTTTTCATTCCATAGCTACAAACATAATGCAGCAATGAACTTTTCTTGCAAAAGAGAAAAAAATGGTGTTTTTTTAAAAGCTATTTTTTAGGGTTTGATTTAGCTAGTAGTTGAAAATGTCAAGAATACCTTTGATTATTCTAAGATGTTATAAAAAGGATTTTAGTGTACAAATCTCTTAACTTGTAGGACATCTTACAGGAATCCAAAGATGGAGAAACAATAATGTAGACTGTACTCTTGGATCCCGGCTGCAGACATCTGCAGTGACACAGCAGTGCTACTTTCGGAGAGTTACTTTATGTCTCTGCAGCTCAGTTCTCTCATATTTAAATGAGAATAATATTCCTGTATTATAGGGTTTGGAGAAGGAGTAAATGAGATAATGCATATAAAGCACTGAGCCTAATGCCAAACAAAATATAAACACTTAGTAGAAGTGTGGTTATTTGGCCACTGGAATAAAGAAGTAGAGAGAGAAGAGGTAGGCTATGAATAAGAGTACATGCATCCAAGGGGGCTCAGCTACTTGTTCTCAGCTGGGATGCTCTTGCCTGAGTTACTGGCCTCTGTTTCTATGATAGCTGTTCAAGCGGATGCATGAGTAGTCCCAAGAGATTCCCAAGAGGCACAGAAATTGTAAGTTGGAGAGATTAGGCATGGGTCCTTTTATTTGCCAATGTCACCACAAAGGGGAATAAAAAATAAAACACTCAGAATTTCAAGATCATCCAGAGGGACATTAACTGAAAATACAAAAGAAACCATCAAATACAATCAAATTGAAGAAGTGCCTATTGTGTATTTAGCAATGTGTGGGGTTCTCTTGGGACACCAGAGGTGGGGAATGGGGGGTGGAAGGAGACCTAATCACTCCCCTCAAAATTACAATATGGGAGTAATAATTTTAAAAAGTTAGTCCTTTGTCTGATAAAGAGCATTGAGTTTTGGGGAGAAAGAGTGCACCTAATTGTTATGTACTGTAGTGCTCCTGGTGTGATATGTTATACAACAGGCACAGTGCTCACTAGTGTTCGCTGTATGGTCAAAGAGAATGTAGAGGAAAAAGTAAATGGAATAATATATAGACAATGGGATCATTACAGCAGAACAGGAAAGAGCATGAACTCTGCAGACAGCATGCCTGACTCTGAGTCCAGACTCCCTGCTTACTAGCTGTCTAACTTTGTACAATTCACCTTAGCCTTTCCATGTGCTTTAATATTTTCCTTTCTCAAGTGTGAACAGGAATAATCCTCCCCCACAGAGCTGTCAGCATTAAATGAGAAAAGGTCCATAGGCACCTGCTCAAGTGCTTAGTGAATGGTAGATTTTAGGACTATTTGCAAAAAGTACTTTGTTTCATTGGATCTTTCTTTGTAGAAATTTCTTTCTTTCTCACCTGTTAGCAGGTTTGAATAAAATCAGCTTTGTCCTCAACAAATCACTCAACGTTGCCCATTGAGACACTAGTTAAAAGCTAAGACTGCTATAGTCGGATGTTTCTCAGTGGAAATCAATTTGGTTTTTCTTTTGGAAGTAGAAGTGGATGAGTATTGTAAACATTTGACTGGTTTTCAGAAGGGTCTCAAGACTGATATCCTCAGTTCACATAATGTGCAGCCATCAGAAGACTGGAGGTGAGCAGCTGTGATGTCTACTAGTTAGAGCAGATAACCAGCCATCATAAACTGAGAGACCACTTCTGCCTCCTCCACAGGCTGGCTGGGCAAGTTGCCTCTCTTCACTGAACCTGCTTCTTCCAACAACAAAATGAGGATTATAGGATTTCTCTACCCACACAGTGATGTTGGGGAGCATAGTTAATTGATGTTTGCTGTTTGATGAGAGATAAAAGGCATTGTGGAAATATAAAGCATATTAAAGTAGAACAAAGTGAAATATTAATGTGACTAAGGATGCAATGGTACAAGTAGATTGGGCAACAGAACCTGGAAGATAATAAAGTTGGCATAACACTTATTCATATTGATTATAGGGTTTTGAAGAACTCACTCAAAAGATCTCTTTTGATATAAGATAGTTAATTTCTGAATATCGTGACATCACCCATCTTTTCCATATGAATGCTGACCTTCCAAATGGAAGGTGCTTATCTCCATGAAGTTTGAGTCTTTCCTGCAGTCTTCCATTAATTAATGTGACCTTTCTAATACTCACCCGGGTGTTGAGAGTGTTATTCTAATGTTACCTACTTTATGACATCTGTCTCAGGTCAAAGGTCAGAGACTATCTACTGGGGAAATTTAGCAAGATAAAAATTTTTAAATAAAATTTTAAAAGTCAATCTTTTTCATCCCCCAATTCAATTTAGAAACCAGTTTGACTTTTATTTTGCTTGTGGCAATAAAAGCTGACTTGCTCAAAGTGACTTCTTTTTTACTTTTTGGTCCTATTCCAAAGCCATCTGGAGGGCGGAGCCAAGATGGCGGCATGAGTAGAGCAGTGGAAATTTTCTCCCAAAACCACATATATTTTTGAAAATACAACAAAGACAACTCTTCCTAAAAGAGAGACTAGAAGACACAGGACAACACTCAGACCACATCCACACCTGTGAGAACCCAGCGTCTTGTGAAGGGATAAGATACAAGCCTGGCCTGGTGGGACCTGAGCGCCCCTTACCCCAGCTCTGGCCGGGAGGAGAGGAGTTGGGAGAGGTAGCCCAGGACTGCTAAATACCCAGCCCTAGCCATCCTCACCAGAGCACAGACACAGTGCATGCATGGGGTGCTGGAAACTAGGGAAACAGGACAGTAAGACCTGTGAGCAGGTCCCTGAGGCCAGCACACCGGGACAAAGAAAAGCGAGTGCTTTTTGGAAGTCTTAAAGGGACAGGGACCACACAGCCAGATGGAAGCGTCCTGGGACACTTAGTCCAGCAGCAGGGAATCTGGGGAACTCTGGGCATTCTAACCCCCTGGGCAGCAGGGAGCATGGAGGCCCCTCATGGACATAAATAGCCTCCTGGCCGTTCCCCCTCCAACACGGCTCCACCATATCGGAGCAGCAGCCCAAGGAAGGCCATGCCCAGAGCAACAGCGGAGATAAACTCCATAGCAGCCAGGCAAGAATCAGAAGCCCTTTCTGTGCACAGCTGCCCAGCACAAGCCACTAGAGGTTGCTGTTCTCCCAGGAGAGGAAGGCCACAAACCTACAAGAAGGGAAGTTCTTCCAGCCGTCACTCATGCCAGCTCTGCAAACTATCTCTATCACCATGAAAAGGCAAAATTACAGGCAGACCAAGATAACAGAGACAACACCTGAGAAGGAGACAGACCTAACCAGTCTTCCTGAAAAATAATTCAAAATAAAAATCATAAACATGCTGATAGAAATGCAGAGAAATATATAAGAGCTAAAGGATGAAGTCTGGAGGGAGATTACAGATGTCCGGAGGGAGATTACAGACTACAGGAAGATTACAGAAGTGAAACAAACTCTGGAAGGATTTATAAGCAGAATGGATAAGATGCAAGAGGATATTGATGGAATAGAAATCAGAGAACAGGAATGCATAGAAGCTGACACAGAGAGAGATATAAGGATCTCCAGGAATGAAACAATATTAAGAGAACTGTGTGACCAATCCAAAAGGAACAATACCTGTATTATAGGGGTACCAGAAGAAGAAGAGAGAGAAAAAGGGATAGAAAGTGTCTTTGAAGAAATAATTGCTGAAAACTTCCCCAAACTGGGGGAGGAAATAAATGAACAGACCACGGAAATACACAGAACTCCCAACAGAAAGGACCCAAGGAGGACAACACTAAGACACATAATACTTAAAATGGCAATGACTAAGGACAAGGAAAGAGTTTTAAAGGCAGCTAGAGAGAAAAAGGTCACCTATAAAAGAAAACCCATCAGGCTATCATCAGACTTCTCAACAGAAACCTTACAGGCCAGAAGAGAATGGCATGATATATTTAATGCAATGAAACAGAAGGGCCTTGAACCAAGGATACTGTATCCAGCATGATTATCATTTAAATATGAAGGAGGGATTAAACAATTCCCAGACAAGCAAAAGTTGAAGGAATCAGCTTCCCACAAACCACCTCTACAGGGTATTTTAGAGGGACTGTTCTAGATGGGAGCATTCCTAAGACTAAACAGATGTCACCAGAGAAAATAAAATCACAGCTAAGAAAGCAGACCAACCAAATACTAACTAAAGTCAAAAAATAAATTCAACTACCCCCTAAAAGCAGTTAAAGGAAACACGAAAGAGCACAGAATAAAAAAAACAACATATAAAGAATGGAGGAGGAGGAATAAGAAGGGAGAGAAGAAAAGAATCTCCAGACAGTGTATATAACAGCTCAATAAGTGAGCTAAGTTAGGCAGTAAGATACTAAAGAAGCTAACCTTGAAGCTTTGGTAACCATGAATCTAAAGCCTGCAATGGCAGTAAGTATATATCTTTCAATAGTCACCCTAAATGTAAATGGACTTAATGCACCAATCAAAAGATACAGAGTAACAGAATGGATTAAAAAGCAAGACCCATCTATATGCTGCTTACAAGAAATTCTCCTCAAACCCAAAGACATGCACAGACTAAAAGTCAAGGGATGGAAAAACATATTTCAGGCAAACAACAGAGAGAAGAAAGCAGGGGTTGCAGTACTAGTATCAGACAAAACAGACTTCAAAACAAAGAAAGTAACAAGAGATAAAGAAGGACATTACATAATGATAAAGGGCTCAGTCCAACAAGAGGATATAACCATTCTAAATATATATGCATCCAACACAGGAGCACCAGGATATGTGAAACAAATACTAACAGAACTAAAGGGGGAAATAGAATGCAATGCATTCATTTTAGGAGACTTAAACACGCCACTCACCCCAAAGGATAGATCCACTGGGCAGAAAATAAGTAAGGACATGGAGGCACTGAACAACACACTAGAACAGATGGACCTAATAGACATCTATAGAACTCTACATCCAAAGCAACAGGATATACATTCTTTTCAAGTGCACATGGAACATTTTCCAGAATAGACCACATACTAGCTCACAAAAAGAGCCTCAGTAAATTCCAAAAGATTGAAATTCTACCAACCAACTTTTCAGACCACAAAGGTATAAAACTAGAAATAAATTCTACAAAGAAAACAAAAAGGCTCACAAACACATGGAGGCTTAACAACATGCTCCTAAATAATCAATGGATCAACAAACAAATTAAAATAGAGATCAAGGAATATATGGAAACAAATGACAACAACAACACAAAGCCTCAACTTTATTCCTAAGCCATCTGGTTTGACAGCCATAAAAGTTAAAATACTTTCCTTTGCAGACTTTAGAAATGCCCACTAGAGGCAAATAAGCATTTGGCAGAACCAGTAAATAGAAAGTATAAAAAGGATATTTCCTGCTTGTTCTTTTAAAGGTGGTGTGTGGAGGAGTCAGGGCAAGGGGTGGGAATACCTGCTTATCTACTTGGCAGGTTTATAGAGCCATTTCAGGTTTCAAAGTTCACAGGAATGTGATCTCATTTCCATTCTACAGCAAATAATGTAATAGCCCATTGTTATTCAACTGTGCATGTCATTGAACTGTGCATGTCGTTAGAAGTTGCAGACATTATCTTTCACACTAAAATACAGTTGTCAGTACTGACTTTGTATTCTTGCAGGATCTAAGCCTGTCCATCTTTCTTATCACCATCACCAATGTCCTTTATTAATTACAGGTGTCCTAAAGGATAAGACTTTGAGAGACCATGGACTAAGATCTGAGAAACAAACACAAAACACCACCCACTCAAAAATGTAGCTTTGGTTGACTTGAGGCATGGGTGTCTTGCTCTTTAGTTTATACATTTTGTATTTTGTACATTATGCATTGACCATGTCTCAGTAATCTTTTGCATAAATAGTTTAGGATTATATAGATTAATCAAACAGGAGATATTTGAGCTTTTCCTTCCTTGGACTTTGCACAGAAAAATTGGGGGCTTGAAAAATGATAGCTACTTGGCCTTTCATCAAGATTACTCTGGGTGAATGTCAAGAGAAGACACTGGAGAGACCCAGGGGAAAACAATATCAGAAAGGAAGGGTTTCTGGTTCGCCATTTCCCTTGAACAGTGTACAATATATGGAATTTGTTTTTTTAATCTGCTCCAGTACAAGTGCCTGCCAAATTCATGTACAAGATCTTAAGTTTGCCATTAGGAGTCCAATTATTTTCAATTTTTTTAAACAATAAGCTATAAATAACCCAAACAATGACAGGATTGTGTTGGTTTCCTCCTGATGTACCCTGGCTGAGGGCCTTGGTCAGAATCCTAGGGTGGAAAGCAGGAATTCTGAGCTACAAGATGATCCATCGCTTTTCCAGCCACAGAGACAGCTTTCAGGAAGTAGGCGTCCTTGCCGGGCACTTGCTGTGGGATTTTTGAGTTATTTGTTGTGTGACAGGGCTCCTGGCTTTCAGCATGGCGAGTGTGGTTCCCAGACCACAAAGGCTTAAAATAAATGTATATCTATCTCCCTTTTCATATTTATGTACAACCAAACTATCCTTTCCCTCCCTGCCCCGTTCCTGGTCTGGGACACAAGGGAGAGAAACAGTTAAATTCTGCTTATTAGGAGCCACTCTCGGTCTGTCTCTCTTCCCCAGGGAAGGGCTTGCATAATGGATGATGCAGAATCAAACTCATATGTTTATTGTGATTCATCTTGGTGCTATCACAAATGGCAGACCCTCAGAAGTCAACATTGCATTTAAGCACTGCCACAGAATGAGAAGATTGCCTCGGGTATACTGTATGACTCCTGTTTTTCTTTTTTTTTTTATTAAGGTATGATTGATATACACTCTTATGAAGGTTTCACATGAAAAAACAATGTGGCTACTACATTTACCCATATTATCAAGTCCCCACCCCTAACCCAATGAAGTCACTGTCCATCAGTGTAGTAAGATGCCACAGATCCACCATGTGCCTTCTCTGTTCTCCCTGTGTTCCCCCACACCATGTGTACTAAACATAATAACCCTCAAACCCTTCTCCCTCCCTCCCCACCCACTCCCCCACACCCCTCCCCTTTGGTAACCACTAGTTAATTCTTGGAGTCTCTGAGTCTGCTGCTATTTTGTTCCTTTAGTTTTGTTTCATTGTTATACTCCACATATGAGGAAAATCATTTGGCATTTGTCTTTCTCCACATCAACAAAAAGAAGGACAAAAACCACATGATCATCTCCACAGATGCTGAAAAAGCATTTGGCATTATTTCACTGAGCATAATGTCCTCCAGCTCCATCCATGTTGTTGCAAATGGTAGAATTTGTTTCTTTCTTACAGTTGAATAGTGTAACATTTTGTATATGTGCCACCTCTTCTCTATCCATTCATCTACTGATGGACACTTAGGTTGCTTCCATATCTTGGCTACTGTAAAAAGTGCTGCGATAAACAGGGGTGCATATGTCTTTTTGAATCTGAGAACTTGTATTCTTTGGGTAAATTCCAAGGAGTGGGATTTCTGAGTCAAATGGTATTTCTATTTTTATTTTTTGAGGAACCTCCATATTGCTTTCCACAATGGTTGAACAAGCTTACATTTCCACCAGCAGTGTAGGAGGGCTCCCCTTTCTCTGCATCCTCACCAGCATTTGTTGTTCTTAGTCTTTTCCATGCTGGCCATCCTTACTGGTGTGAGGTGATATCTCATTGTGGTTTTATATGAGCATCTTCTCATGTGTCTGTTGGCCATCTGAATTTCTTCTTTGGAGAACTGTCCCTTCATATCCTCTGCCTGTTTTTTAATTGGGTTATTTGCTTTTTGGGTATTGAGGCATGTAACTTCTTTATATATTTTGGATGTTAACCCCTTGTTGGATATGTCATTTACAAATATATTCTCCCACACTGAAGGATGCCTTTTTGTTCTGTTGATGGTGTCCTTTGTCGTACAGAAACTTTTTAGGTTGATGTAGTCCCATGAGTTCATTTTTACTTTTCTTTCCTTTGGTCAAGGAGATGCTTTCAGAAAGAAGTTGCTCATTTTTATATTCAGGAGATGCTTGCCTATGTTGTCTTCTAAGAGTTTTATGGCTTCATGACTTACATTCAGGTCTTTGATCCATTTCGAGTTTACTTCTGTGTATGGAGTTTAACAATAATCCAGTTTCATTCCCTTGCATGTAGCTGTCCAGCTTTGCCAACACCACCTGTTGAAGAGGCTGTCATTTCCCCATTGTATGTCCATGGCTCCTTTATCATATATTAATTGACCATATATGGTTGGGTTTCTATCAGGGCTCTCTAGTCTGTTCCATTGGTTTATGGGTCTGTTCTTGTACCAGTACCAAATTGTTGATTACTGTGGCTTTGTAGTAGAGCTTGAAGTTGGGGAATGTAATGCCCCCAGCTTTAGTCTTCCTTCTCAGAATTGCTTTGGCTATTCAACATCTTTTGTGGTTTCATATGAATTTTATAACGATTTTCTCTAGTTCATTGAAGAATGCTGTTGGTATTTTGATAGGAATTGCATTGAATCTATAGATTGCTTTAGGCAGGATGGCCATTTTGACAATATTAATTCTTCCTATCCATGAACATGGTATGTGTTTCCAGTTATTGGTATCTTCTTTAATTTCTCTTAAGAGTGTCTTGCAGTTGTCAGGGTATAGGTCTTTCACTTCCTTGGTTAGGTTTATTCCTGTGTATTTTATTCTTTTTGATGCAATTGTGAATGGAATTGTTTTTCTGATTTCTCTTTCTATTAGTTCATTGTTAGTGTATAGGAATGCAACAGATTTCTGTGTATTAATTTTGTTTCCTGCAACTTTGCTGAATTCAGATATTAGATGTAGTAGTTTTGGAGTGGATTCCTTAGGGTTTTTTATGTATAATATCATGTCATCTGCAAACAGGGACAGTTTAACTTCTTCCTTGCCAATCTGGATGCCTTTTATTTCTTCATGTTGTCTGATTGCTGTGGCTAGGACCTCCAGTACTGAATAGAAGTGGGGAAAGTGGGCATCCTTGTCTTGTTCCCAATCTTAAAGGAAAAGCTTTCAGCTCCTCCCCTTTAAGTATGATGTTGGCTTTGGGTCTGTCATATATGGCCTTTATTATGTTGAGGTACTTGACCTCTATACCCATTTTATTGAGAGTTTTTATCATGAATGGGGTTGAACTTTGGCAAATGCTTTTTCAGCATCTATGGAGATGATCATGTGGTTTTTGTCCTTCTTTTTGTTGATGTGGAGGATGATGTTGATGGATTTTTGAATGTTGCACCATCCTTGCATCCCTGGAATAAATCCTACTTGATAATGATGGATGATCTTTTTGATGTATTTTTGAATTCAGTTTGCTAATATTTTGTTGAGTATTTTTGCATCTATGTTAATTGGGATATTGGGCTGTAGTTTTCTGTTTTTGTGGTGTCTTTGCCTTGTTTTGGTATTATAGTGATGCTGGCCTCATAGAAGGAGTTTGGAAGTATTCCTTCTTCTACTCTTTGGAAAACTTTAAGGAGGATGGGTATCAGGTCTTCACTCAATGTTTGATAAAATTCAATGGTGAAGCCGTATGGTCCAGGGATTTGTTCTTAGGTAGTTTTTTGATTACCAATTCAATTTTATTGCTGGTAATTGGTCTATTCAGATTTTGTGTTTCTTCCTTTGTCAGCCTTGGAAGGTTTTATTTTTCTAGAAAGTTGTCAATTTCTTCTTGGTTATCCAGTTTGTTAGCATGTAATTTTTCATAGTATTCTCTAATAATTCTTTGTATTTCTGTGGTATCTGTAGTGATTTTTCCTTTCTCATTTCTGATTCTGTTTATGTGTGTAGACTCTCTTTCTTTCTTGAAGGGTGTGGCTAGGGGTTTATCTATTTTGTTTATTTTCTCAAAGCAACAGCTCTTGCTTTCACTGATTTTTTCTATTGTTTCATCTTCTCGATTTTTTTTATTTATGCTCTAATCTTTATTATGTCCCTCCTTCTACTGACTTTGGGCCTCATTTGTTCTTCTTTTACTAGGTTCATTAATTATGAGTTTAGACTGCTTATATGGGATTGTTCTTCTTTCTTGAGGTAGGCCTGTATTGCAATATACTTTCCTCTTAGCACAGTCTTGGCTGTGTCCCACAGATTTTGTGGTGTTGAATTATTGTTGTCATTTCTCTCCATATATTGCTTGATCTGTTTTTATTTGGTAATTTATCCATTGGTTATTTAGGAGCATGTTGTGAAGCCTCAAAGTGTTTGTGGGATTTTTCATTTTCTTTGTGTAATTTATTTCTAGTTTCATAGCTTTATGGTGTGAGAAACTGGTTGGTACAATTTAAATCTTTTTGAATTTACTGAGGCTCATTTTGTGGCCTAGTATGTGATCTATTCTTGAAAATTCTCCATGTGCACTTGAGAAGAATGTGCATTCTGCTCTGTTTGGGTGTAGAGTTCTGTAGATGTCTGTTAGGTTCATTTTTTCTAATGTCTTGTTCAGTGCCTCTGTGTCCTTACTTATTTTCTGTCTGGTTGATCTGCCCTTCAGAATGAGTGGAGTGTTGAAGACTCCTAGAATGAATGCATTGCATTCTGTTTCCCCTTTTAATTCTGTTAGTATTTGTTTCACATATGTAGGTGCTCCTGTGTTGGGAGCATAGATATTTATAATGGTTATAACTTCTTGTTGGATTGACCCCTTTATCATTATGTAATGTCCCTCTTTGTCTGTTGTGACTTTCTTTGTTTTTGAAGTCTATTTTGTCTGATACAAGTACTGCAACTCCTGCTTTTTTCTCTCTATTATTTGCATGAAATATCTTTTTCCATCCCTTCACTTTTAGTCTGTGTATGCCTTTGGGTTTAAAGTGTGTCTCTTGTAGGCAGCATATAGATGGGTCTTGTTTTTTTATCCATTCAGTGACTCTATGTCTTTTGATTGGGGCATTCAGTCCATTTACATTTAGGGTAATTATCGATAGGTATATACTTATTGCCATCACAGACTTTAGATTCATGTTTACCAACAGTTCAAAGTTAACTTCCTTACTATCTAAGAGCCCAACTTAACTTACTTAATATGCTATTACAAACACAATCCAAAGGTTCTTATCTTTTTCTCCTCCTTTTTCTTCCTCCTCCATTCTTAATGTATTAGGTATCATATTGTGTACTCTGTGTCTATCCCTTGAATGACTTTGGGGATAGTTAATTTAATTTTGCATTTGCTTAGTAATTAGCTGTTCTACTTTCTTTACTGTGGTGTTATTTCCTCTGGTGACAGATATGAAATCTTAGGAACACTTCCATCTATAGCAGTCCATCTAAAATAGACTGTAGAGATGGGTTGTGGGAGGTAAATTTTCTCAGCTTTTGCTTATCTGGAAATTGTTTAATCCCTCCTTCAAATTTAAATGATAATATTGCCAGATAAAGTAATCTTGGTTCCTGGCCCTTCTGCTTTATTGCATAAAATACATCATGCCACTCCCTTCTGGCCTGTAAGGTTTCTGCTGAGAAGTCTGATGTTAGCCTAATGGTCTTTCCTTTGTATGTGATCTTACTTCTCTCTCTGGCTGCTTTTAATAGTCTGTCTTTATCCTTTATCTTTGCCATTTTAATTACTATATGTCTTGATGTTGTCTTCCTTGGGTCCCTTATGTTGGGGATTCAAGTTCTTTGAATCTCCATGGTCTGAGAAACTATATCCTTCCCAGATTGGGGAAGTTTTCAGAAATTACCTCCTCAAAGACATTTTCTATCCTTTCTGTCTCTCTTCCTCTTCTGGTATCCCTATAATGTGAATGTTGTTCCATTTGGATTGGTCACACAGTTCTCTCAATATTCTTTCATTTTTGGAGATCCTTTTTTCTTTCTGAGCCTCAGCTTCTTTGTATTGCTCTTTGCTGGTTTCTATTTCATTTATTGTCTCCTCCACCGTATCCAATCTGCTTTTAATACCCTCCATCGTGTTCTTCAATGATTGGATCTCTGACCAAAATTCATTCCTGAGTTCTTGAATTTCTTTCCATACTTCCATGAGCACATTAATGATTTTTATTTTGAACTCCCTTTCAGGAAGAGTCACAAGGTCCATTCATTTAAATCTTTCTCAGAAGTTGTATTAATAATTTTACTCTGGACTAGGTTCCTTTGGCATTTCATATTTGTATATGGCACCCTCTAGTGTCCAGAAGCTCTACTCTGTGCAGCTTCTCAGCCTCTGAAGCAATGTCAGGGGTCACAGGGGAACGGTAATGGTGCCTGGGGGGAGGAAAGAGCGGTTTCCTACATCCCGGCCGCTATGCCTGTCTCTACTGTCTGAACCAGTGGACCAAGCACACAGATATAAGCTTTTGTCCCAGAACAGTAGGATGTGAATCCCTGCTTTCCACAAGTAGCTGGAATCTCAGTCTCTCCAGGAATTCTGCCTGTCTTAGCTTTCCAACCCCATAATCAGAAACAGCTAAATAGCCATGAGTATCATGAAAGCTGTTCTGTGAGGTCTGCTCTGTTCTCCAGGTGTATGCAGTATGGTATAGCCTTCTTTCCTGTTGTTGTTTTATGATTAGTTGTATTAACTATATTTTTGTACTATATGTGGTTTTGGGAGGAGTTCTCTTTCTCACCTTTTATGCTGCCATCTTGAATCCTCTGAGCATCCTATAATCTTAAGAGTCACTCATGAGTAGATACCATTTAAATATTCCAGGTACACAAACTCAGAATGGTTCAGGAAGGAAATGCCAGGAGTGGGATAAGGAAATTGGTCTTGAAAGTAGAAGCAGTTTGCTCAAAGTCACCCCCTAAGAAGAGATGAGATAACAATAGGAAAATACAGAAAATAGAAGTAAACCTGAAAGACTGACCAGAAAGAAGACTGGTACAGACTGCCTGCATTTGGGGAAAAGAGAAGACCTCATGGAAAAGGGTAAAGTGGCAAAGTCATGATCCAGTGGGATCCAAGCCCTCCTTGACCCCAGGTCAGCAGTGGGAGGAGGAGAAATGGAATGGTGTGTGTGTGTGTAGATGTCTAGGACTGCTAAACACCCAACCCTAGAGATCTTCTCTGAGAGCATGAACCTACATTACATGGTGCTCTGGAAATTAGTGGGGTTGGAAAGCATAAACAGACAGAATACTTGGAGAGACTGAGATCCTAGTCACGTGTGCAGAACAGGTACACAGAAGCAGTTGCTCAAGGGGAAAAAAAAGGCAGGCAATTTGAAAGACTTCCGAGCAGTGAGAGAGCTGCTAAAGGGGCAAGGATTATACAGAGATTACTGCTTAGGAGAAAAGACAGGTGGACAAAATCATCATAGCACACTCGGACCAGCAGTTTAGGGACTTTCAGGAACTATACAGACTCCATCCCCCTGGCTGATGACATGCACACTACTATGATATGCAGCTTGCCACTCCTTCCTCCTGGTCCAGCATCTGTTTGCAAACCTGCTGATCCTGCCATTGCACCAGGCCAGCAAGAGGATGGCCCTACCTATGACAGCTACAGGGGCATAATGAAGAGACTCCTTCTTGCATGCTCAGCACACTGACCCTGACAGTGGAGGCAGGCACTGCAGCTGGGAAGTAGGAAAGAGCTCTTTCCTCCTAACAGATACCGGTGCCACTTGCTTGCAACCCACACTTGCCTGCGACTCCTACCATCACTCCAGGTGCTAGCCATCTCCAGAGAATAGAGGCTCTGGGCACTGGAGGGTGCCGTATACACAAAGTTATTATTCCATAGAAATCAGTACAAATATGAAATGGCCAAAGAACCTGGTACAAACCAAAATCCCACAAACACAAGAAAGAGGGCCAAGTGAAACTGATATCAACTATCTTCCTGATAAAGATATCAAAATAAAAATCATAAACATGCTCAAGGAGAAATATGCAAGACCTCAAGGGAGGAATTCAAGAAAGTGATAGAAACTTTGAAAAATATAGTATCTAAAATGAAACATACAATGGAAGGATTGGAAAGCAGATTAGATGAGGAGGTGGTAAATTGAATAGAAATTAGAGAAGAGGAATACAAAGAAGCTGAGGCACAGGGAGAAAAAAAGGATCTCTAGGAATGAAAGAATACTAAGAGAATCATGTGACTAATGCAAACAGGCAATATTCATATTATAGTGGTACCAGAAGAAGAAGAGAGAGTAAAAGGGATAGAAAGTGTAGTTGAGGAAGTAATTGCTGAATACTTCTCTAATATGGGGAAAAAGTCTCTCAGGCCATGGAAGTTCAGAGATCCCCCAACACAAGAGATCCAAGGAGGACAACACCAAGACATATAATAATTAAAATGGCAAAGATCAAAGATAAGGACAGAGTAGTAAAAGTATCCAGAGAGAGAAAAAAGATCACCTGTAAAGAAAAACCAATCAGACTATCATCAGAATTCTCAGCAGAAGCCTTACATGCCCAAAGGGAGTGGCACAATATGTTTAATGCAATGAAACAGCAGGGGCTCAAACCAAGAATATGCTACCTGGCAAGAATATCATTTAAATTTGAAGCAGGGATTAAGCAATTTCCAGATAAGCAAAAGTTGAGGGAATTTAACTCCCACAAACCATCCCTACAGTGTATTATGGAGGGACTGCTCTAGGTAGAAGTGCTCCTAACACTAAATAACTGTCACCAGAGAAAATAAAACCACAGTAAAAGAAGTAAATAAATTAAATATGAAACAAATGCAAATTAAATTAACTACCAACTATTTCAGTCAAGGGATACATAAAGAGCATATAAATGACACTGAATGTATAAGTGGAAGAAGAAGAAAAAGAAGGGAGAATAAAAAAGAACCTTTATATTGTGTTTCAAATAGTGTACCAAGTGAGTTAAGTTGGATTGTTAGATAGTAAAGAAGCTAACCTTGAACATTTGGTAACCATGAATCTAAAGCTTGCAATGGCAATAAGTACATATCTATTGATAATCACCCTAAATGCAAATGGACTGAATGCATCAATCAAAGGACATAGATTTACAGAATTAATAAAAAAGACAAGCCCATCTACATGCTGCCTACAAGAGATTCTCTTCAAACCCAAAAACATACACAGATTCAAAGTGAAGGGACATAAATATATATTTCATGCAAATAATAGGGAGAAAAAAGCAGGAGTTGCAGTACTTGTATCAGACAAAATGGACTTCAAAACAAAGAAAGTAACAAGAGACAAAGGAGGACATTACATAATGATAAACGGGTCAGCCCAACAAGGGGATAGAGCTATTATAAAGATCTATGCACCAAACATAGAAACACCTACATTTGTAAAAAAAAAAAAAACAAAAAACTAATAGAATTAAAGGGGAAACAGTATGCAATGCATTCATTTTAGGAGACCTCAACACATCACTCACTCCAACAGACAAATCAACCAGACAGAAAATAAGTAAGTAGACAGAGGCTCTGAACAACACATTAGAACAGATGGATGCAATAGATACCTACAGGACTCTACACCTAAAAGCAGCAGGATACACATTCTTCTCAAGTGCACATGGAACATTTTCAAGAATAGATCATATACTAGGCCACAAAAAGACCTCAGTAAATTCAGAAGGATTGAAATTGTACCAACCAATTTCTCAGACCACAAAGGTATGAAACTAGAAATAAACATGCAAAGAAAACAAAAAAGCCCACAAACATACAAAGCATGAACAATGTGCTTCTATATAATCAATGGATCACTGAACAAACAAAAACAGACATCAAGCAATATACAGAGACAAATGAAAACTATAACTCGACACTGAAAAATATGTGGGATATGACAAAGGCCGTGCTAAGATGGAAATATATTGCAATACACGCTTACCTCAAGAAAGAACCATCCCAAATGAACAATCTAAGCACACAATTAATGAAACTAGAAAATGAAGAAGAAATGAGGCCCAAAGTCAGTAAAAGGATGGACATAATAAAGATTAGAGCATAAATAAATAAAATCAAGAAGACTAAAACAATAGAAAGAATCAGTGAAACAAAGAGTTGGTTGTTTGAGAAAATTAACAAAACAGATAAATCCCTAACCAGACTTATCAAGAAAAGAAGAGAGTGTATATATGTAAACAGAATCACAAGTGAGCAAGGAAAAATCACTGCTGACACCACAAAAATACAATGAATTCTTTGAAAACATTATGAAAAATTATTTGCTAACAAATTGAATAATCTAGAAGAAAAGGATTACTTTCCAGAAAAATATAACCTTCCAAGACTGACCCAGGAAGAAACAGAAATTCTGAATAGAACAATTAGCAGCAAAGAAATTGAATTGTTAATGAGAAAACTACCTAAGAATAAAACCTCTCAAGCAGATGGCTTCACTGCTGAATTTTATCAAACATTTAGTGAAGACCTAATACCCATTCTTCTTAAAGTTTTCCAAAAATTAGAAGAGGAGAGAATACTCCCAAACTCATTCTATGAGGAGAGCATCACTGTAATACCAAAACCAGGCAAAGACATCACAAAAAAGAAAATTACACACCAATATCCCTGATGAACATAGATGCAAAAATACTCAACAAAATATTAGCAAACCAAATTCAAAAATACATCAAAAAGATCAACCATCATGATCAAGTAGGATTTATTCCAGGGATGCAAGGATGGAACAATATTTGAAAATCCATCAACTTCATACACCACATCAACAAAAAGAAGGAAAATATCACATGAAGGCTGAAAAAGTATTTGACAAAATTCAACTTTCATTCATGATAGAAACTCTCAACAATACATGAAAAGATTAAAGATGGTGGCATGACAGGTGAGACAAAGGGTTCACCCTAAAACCACATATAATATGAAAATATAATTAATACAACTAATACTGAAAGAGCAACAGGAAAGAGGGCTGTGCCAGACTGCATACATTTGCAGAAAAGAATAAACTTCACAGAACAGGGTAACATACCAAGGCCATGGTCTGGCAAGACTCAAGCCCTTCTCCAACCCCAGCCCATTGGCAGGAGGAAGAGAAACAGAGAGGGGAGGGAGTGGAAGCCTGGGACCACTGAACACCTAACCCTGAAGATCTAGTCTGGGAGCATGAACCTATATTGCATGGTGCTCTGGTGATTAGTGGAGTTAGAAAGCTAAGACAGGTGGAATACCTGGAGAGACTGAGATTCCATCTACTTGTGGAAAGCAGGGATCTATATCTGGCTACTCTGGGACAAAAGAAAGGTGGGCAGTCTGAGAGACTTCCTAACAGTAATAGGGTTGCTAAAGGGGCAACGATTGCACAGAGCTTACAGTTCAGGAGAAAGGACAGGTAAACAAAATTGTCTGGGTGCACTCTGCCCAACAGGTTGGGAACTTTCACGATCTTCAGGCACTCTAGCCCCCTGGCTGGCTATGAAGCTCCAAGGCACCACTCTGTGATATGCAGTCTGCTGTGCCTTCCACCTGGCCAGCCCCACCTGGATCGCAAACCAGCAAACACACCCATGGCATTAGAAAAGCCACAGGGAAGCCCCACCTACAGCAGTTGCAAACACAAAGCATAGAGGCTCATACCTGTGTGCTCGGACCCCTGGCTCTGGCAGTAGAGACAGGCATTGCATCCAGGAAGCTGGAAACAGCTCTTTCCTCCCTCTAGGCACCAACACTGCTCTCCTACAACCCCCGGCATTGCTACAAGGGCTGAGCAGCTCCAGCAAGTAGAGCTTCTGGGCACTACAGGACACCACATACAAATATGAAATGTCAAAGGAAACTGGTTCAGTGCAAAATTATGAGTAAACCAGAGAAAGAGTCAAATGAATTTGACCTCATGAATTTTCCTGAAAGAAAATTCAAAATAAAATTATTAACATGCTCATGGAGGTACAGAAAAATATTTAAGAATTCAGGAATGAATACTGGTCTAAGATCCAATCATTACAGAACATTGTATCAGAAATGAAACATGCAATGGAAGGTTTTAAAAGCAGATTAAATATGGTGTAGGAGACAATAAATGAAATAGAAATTAGAAAAGAAGAATACAAAGAAGCTGAGGCACAGAGAGAAAAAAGGATCTCCAAAAATGAAAGAATATTGAGAGAACTGTGTGACCAATCCAAACAGAACAATATTAACATTATAGGGGTACCAGAAGAAGAAGAGAGAGAAAAAGGAGTAGAAAGTGTCTTTGAGGAGGTAATTGATGAAAACTTCCCCAGTCTAGGGAAGGAGATAGTCTCTCAGGCCATGGAGGTGCACAGATCTCCCAACACAAGGGACCCAAGGAAGACAACATCAAGACATATAATAAATAAAATGACAAAGATCAAGGATAAGGACAGACTATTAAAACCAGCCAGAGAGAGAAATAAAATTATATACAAAGTAAAGCCCATCAGGCTATAATCAGACTTCTCAGCAGAAACCTTAGAGGCCAGAAGGGAGTGGCATGATGTGTTTAATGCAATGAAGTAGAAAGGCCTGGAACCAAGATTACTTTACCCAGCAAGATTATCATTTAAATTTGAAGGAGGGATTAAACAATTTCCAGATAAGCAAAAACTGAGAGAATTTACCTCCCACAAACTGTCTCTGCAGTGTATTTTGGAGGGACTGCTATAGATGGAAGTGTTCCTAAGGTTTAATAGCTGTCACCAGGGGAAATAAAACCACAGCAAAGTAGAACAATTAATTACTAAGCAAATGCAAAATCAAATCAACTACCCCCAAAGTCAATCAAGGGATAGACAAAGAGTACAGAATATGATACCTACTATATACAGAATGGTGGAATAAGAAAGAGGAGGAGAAAAAAAGAAACTATAGGTTGTATTTTTAATAGCATTCTAAGTGATTTAAGTTAGACTCTTAGATAGTAAGGAAGTTAACCTTGAACCTTTGGTTACCACAAATCTAAAGACTGTAATAACAATAAGTACATACCTATCGATAATCACCCTAAATGTAAATGGTGTGAATGCACCAATCAAAAGACATAGAGTCACTGAATGGATAAAAAACAAGACCCATCTATATGCTGCCTACAAGAGACTCACTTTAAACCCAAAGACATTCACAGACTAAAAGTGAAGGGATCGAAAAAGATATTTCATAAAAGTAATAGATAAGAAAAACAGGAGTTACAGTACTTGTATCAGACAAAATAGACTTCAAAATAAAGAATGTAACAACAGACAAGGAAGGACATTACATAATGATGAAGGGGTCAGTCCAATAAGAAGTATGCATCCAACACAAGAGCAACTACATATGTGAAACAAATACTAAAAGAATTAACAGGGGAAATAGAATGCAAAAATATTCATTCAAAGAGACTTCAACACACCACTCACTCCAAAGGATAGATCAACCATAAAGAAAATAAGTAAAGAGACAGAGGCACTGAACAACATATTAGAACAGATGGACCTAACAGACATTTACAGAGCTCTACACCCAAAACCAGCAGAATACACATTCTTCTCAAGTTCATGTAGAACATTTTCAAGAATAGATCATATACAAGGCCAGAAAAAGACCTTTGGTAATTTCAAAAAGGGTGAAATTGTACCAACCAGTTTCTCAGACCACAAAGGTATGAAACTAGAAATAAATTACACAAAGAAAATAAAAAATCTGACAAACACATGGAGACTTTAGAACATGCTCCTAAGTAAACAATGGATCAACGACCAAATAAAAACAGAGATCAAGCAATATATGGAGACAAATGACAACAATAATTCAACACCACAAAATCTGTGGGATGCAGCCCAGGCCATGCTAAGAGGAAAGTATATTGCAGTACAAGCCTACTTCAGGAAAGAAGAACAATTCCATATGAAGTGTCTAAAATCACAATTAATGAAATTAGAAAAGAAGAACATATGAGGCCCAAAGTCAGTAGAAGGAGGGACATAATAAAGATTAGAGCAGAAATAAATAAAATCGAGAAGAATAAAACAACAGAAAGAATCAATGAAAGCAAGAGCTGCTTCTTTGAGAAAATAAGAAAAATAGATAAACCCTTAGCCACACTCATCTAGAAAAAAAGAGTCTATACACATAAACAGAATCAGAAATGAGAAAGGAAAAATCACTACGAATACCACAGAAATACAAAAATTATTAGAAAATAATATGAAAAATTATATGCTAACAAACTGGATAACCTAGAAGAAATGGACAATTTTCTAGAAAAATACAACTTTCCAAGGCTGACCCAAGAAGAAACAGAAAATCTGAACAGACAAATTAGCAGTAGGGAAATTGAATTGGTAATCAGAAAACCAGCTAAGAACAAAATCCCTGGACCAGATGGCTTTACCGCTGAATTATATCAAACATTTCATGATGACATAATACCCATCCTCCTTAAAGTTTTACAAAAAATAGAAGAAGAAGGACTACTCCCAAACTCATTTTATAAGGCCAGCAAAACTCCAATACCAAAACCAGGCAAAGACACCACAAAAAAATAAAATTACAGACCAATATCCCTGATGAACACAGACAGAAAAATACTCAACAAAATATTAGCGAACCAAATGAAAAAGTACATCAAAAAAATCATCCATCATGATCAAGTAGGATTTATTCCAGGGATGCAAGGATGGTACAATATTAGGAAATCCATCAACATCATCCACCATATCAACAAAAAGGATAAAAACCACATGATCATCTCCATAGATGCTGAAAAAACATTTGACAAAATTCAACATCCATTAATGATAAAAACTCTCAATGAAATGTGTATAGAGGGCAAGTACCTCAACATAATAAAGGCCATATATGACAAACCCACAGCCAACATTATACTTAACAATGAGAAGCTGAAAGCTTTTCCTTTAAGATTGGGACAAGACAAGGATGCCTATTCTCCCCACCTCTATTCAACATAGTTCTGGAGGTCCTAGCCACAGCAATGAAACAGCACAAAAAATAAAAGGAATTCAAATTGGTCAGGAAGAAGTTGAACTGTCACTGTTTGTAGATGACATGATATTGTACACAAAAAACCCTAAACAACCCACTCCAAAACTACTAGATCTCATACCTGAATTTAGCAAAGTTGCAGAATACAAAATTAATACACAGAAACCTATGGCATTCCTATATACTAGTGATGAATTAGGAAAAAGAGAAATTAGGAAAACAATTCCATTCACAATTGCATCAAAATGAATAAAATACCTAGGAATAAAGCTAACCAAGGAGGTGAAAGATCTATACCCTGAAAACTACAAACAGCAGCAAAGAAAACACCAATAAATGGAAATACATATCATGCTCATAGATAGGAAGAATTAATATTGTCACAGTGGCCATCCTATCTAAAGCAATCTACAGATTCAATGCAATCCCTATCAAAATACCAACAGCATTCTTCAATAAACTAGAGAAAATAATTCTAAAATTCACATGGAACCACAAAAGACCCTGAATAGCCAAAGCAAACCTGAGAAGGAAGAATAAAGTTGGGGGGATTAAGCTCCCTGACTTCAAGCTCTTCTACAAAGCCACAGTAATCAAGACAATTTGGTGCTGGCACAAGAACAGAACCATAGACCAATGGAACAGATTAGAGAGCCCAGATATAAACCTAAGCAAATATGGTCAATTAATATATGATAAAGGAGCCATACAATGGGGAAATGACAGTCTCTTTAACAACTGGTGTTGGCAAAACTGGACAGCTACATGCAAGAGAATGAAACTGGATTATTGTCTATCCCCATACACAAAAGTAAACTCGAAATGGATCAAAGATCTGAATGTAAGTTATGAAACCATAAAACTTTTAGAAGATAACATTGGCAAACATCTCCTGAATATAAACATGAGCAACTTCTTCCTGAACACATCTCCTCAAGCAAGGGAAACAAAAGCAAAAATGAACACATGGGACTACATCAAACTTAAAAGTTTCTGTACAGCAAAGAACATCATCAATAGAACAAAAAGGCATCCTATGATATGGGAAAATACATTTGTAAATGACATATCTGACAAGGGGTTAACATCCAAAATATATAAAGAGCTCACATACCTCAACACCCAAAGAGCAAATAATCCGATTAAAATATGGGAAGAGGATATAAACAGACAATTCTACAAAGAAGAAATTCAGATGGCCAACAGGCACATGAAAAGATGCTCCACATCACTAATCATCAGGGAAATGAAAATAAAAACCACAATGAGATATCACCTCACATCAGTTAGGATGACCAGTATCAAAAAGACTAAGAACAAAAAATGCTGGTGAGGATGTGGAGAAAGGGGAAACTTCCTACACTGCTGGTGGGAATGTAAATTAATTCAAGCATTGTGGAAAGCAATATAGAGGTTCCTCAAAAAAGTAAAAATAGAAATACCATTTGACCCAGAATTCCACTCCTAGGAATTTACCCAAAGAAAACAAGATCCCAGATTCAAAAAGCATATGCACCCCTATGTTTATCACAGCACTCTTTACAATAGCCAAGAAGATATGGAAGCAACCAAAGTGTCCATCACTTGACAAGTGGATAAAGAAGACGTGGTGCATATACACAATGGAATATTATTTATCCATGAGAAGAAAACAAATCCTACCTTTTGTAACAACATGGATGCACCTAGAGGGTGTTATGCTCAGTGAACTAAGCCTAACTCTGAAAGACAACTACCAAGTGATTTCACTCATTTGTGGAGTATAACAACAAAGCAAAACTGAAGGAACAAAACTGCAGCAGACTCACAGACTCCTTCAAGGGACTAGTGGTTACCAAGGGGAAGGATTTGGGGAGGATAGGTGGAAGGGAGGGAGAAAGCTATTGAGGAGCAGTATGATTGGCTCACATTGTGTAGGGGATCATGGGGAAGACTGTGTAGCACAGAGAAGGCAAGTAGTGACTCTGTGGTATCTTACTAGGCTGATGGATGGTGCCTTGATAATATGTATGAATATAATAACCATAATGTTGCTCATGTGAAAGGTTCATAAGATTGTATATCAATGATACCTTAATTTTAAAAATGCACAATCTTATAATGAGGAAACATAACACAAATCTGAATTGAAGAACATTTTACAAAATGTATTCTTCAAAAATGTCACACTACCAAAGAGAAAGACTGAACAACTGTTCATATTAAAGGAGAGACTTGCCAACTAAATGCAACATATAATCCAAATGAAAAAAAAAATTCTGTATAAAGGATATTTTTGAGAAATTTGCTGAAAAGTTGAATGAGAACTATGGATTAGAAAGTAATATTATATCAGTGTTGATTTACTGAATTTAATTGTTATACTATGGTTATATAGAAGAGTATGCTTGAATCATTACAACATACACCTCAAACTAATACAATGTTTTATGTCAATCATTTCTCAATATAAAAAAAGTGTACCTGTAAAATAAATAAATAAATAAATAAATATGCCAGGTATGTGTCTAGTAGTGCTTCCTAGAATTGCTAAGGCTATACTTTGTTCTTGAATGTGAAGACAAATTAGCCAGGCAAAAATAGTTCTTGCCACAGTTGTTGTTTGGCGTACTTTTCAGATATTATTGAATTGTTAGTGCTTAAGAGGGAACATTGATTTTCTCTTCTCAGTGTTCCATTTTGGCAACTTTCTTGAGCACACAGACCTTCTCAGTAAAGGAGATCTGTAAGTAAAGTTGTGTTTACTGACCTCTGCAGCTCATTCTATTTAAAGGCAGACTCAGTAGTCTCTGACAAGGGGAATGCCCATGGGTTTAGCACTATTTTCAGGGTTCCATGTAAACCTTATCCTACATGTTTTCTTGGTTTTCAAATTCAACAATAGCCTGTATCACGGGTTGGCAATTTTTTTCTATAAGGGACAGATAATAAATATTTAAAGTTTTGTAGGCCAGTCTCTATTACAACCACTCAACATTGCTTTTGTAGTGTTTTAAACTATGTATAAATGAATGGGCACAACTGTTCTAGTAAAACTATAGAAACAGGAAGACGGCTGGATTTGACAAGTGGGCCATAGTTTGTCAATGCTATAGCATTAAACACATTTATCTGGATGTTATTTAAGGTCAAAAACCATTTAAAAATACTAAGTACTTATCAGAACTTTAAATATGGAACCTTAAAACCGGGAGTTTAAACTCATTTAAAAATTCTTATTTTTCAATACCTCATCTATGTAAAATGCTATGCTAAGGGATGGACATAAAATGGAACTTGGTGCTTACTCGCAAGGAGCTTTTCATTCAGCGATAAGGCATGTTTTACAGCTGAAGAAATGAAAATCCTCAGCAATGACTTGCTCTTTGGTAGACAGTAGCAAAGCCAGGACTCAGAATCAGGCCTCTGTGAGTCAGGCCTCTTTCCCTACTGCGGGGGATGGAAAAGCTAATGATGGGGCTGATTAACTCTTCCGTCCCCCACACCCTACCATAGCACTCTGATGGGTAAAGGTCCTTGGGTCAGAATGAAGTCCATGAAGAAGAAGAGGTGATGTATGATTCATTGAGGTTCTCATGCTCTTGAATGTTTACTTAAGCACCTGCTAGAATTAACTGAAAGAAGAAATTGAAGCTGTTTTCCTAACAATGCTCAGAGTCATGTCATGGCTTCTGCTAACAAGGGAATTGCCTGACTTCCCTTGCTGCTGGGAATTCAACTTAAGCTAACCATAGGCATCTACCAGATTTCAAATGAGTTTGTCATCATTTGGCAAAAGAATCTCATCCTTTTGTCAGGTCTTTGTTATGCTCACAAAGATAGAGAAACAAAGATTTGTCATTGCTAAAACTAGGGAAGTCATTGCAAAAATTACTCTATAGTGTTTTGATTAGCATTCAGATAATCAATGTAATACAGTACATGGACAAATTCAATAGTCTTTTTGTAATCTCATTCTATTGATATCTCTGCAGTATTTGATAGTGCTGTTTGCCACACTGTTTTTGAAATTCTCATAAGTTCCATGACTTTAGAACTCTCTTCTAAAATGGAGATTTCCCCAAAGAACATGCTTGAGCCTTTGACGTGCTGGATTCTTTAATTCTCTCTTTCTGCCCTGTCTGTTCTTAGGCTTTAACTTTTCTCATTAAAAATGAAGGGAAAGAAGGAGAAAAAGAAAATATTCATTTAATACTTGAAGTGTTCCAAGGACTCTAGAGTTAAAAACTGCTGATTCTTCAAGGATTTCACAGTCTAATGGAGAGAGCGAGAGAGAAGATAATGACTGCAGATCATAGATCCTCACAGGAGTGTGCACATTGGGTAAAAGGTAAATACCTGTTTGTGCAGAGGCAACTACGAAGGCTAATTCTCCTCAGTATTTACTCAGACTGTGACGACTCTTGACACTGGCTCCTTATATCCATTTCCCTATTGCTTCCCTGACCAGATCAAAAACTTCTGGTGGCCAAGAATGGGCCTTATTCAACATTGTGTCTTCAGCACCTAGGCAGAGCCTGGCACCCGATAGGAGTTCAGTAACATTTAATGAGGATAGATATCATTATTCCTGCTTTATCACTGAGAAACTGAGTCTCAGCACTTGAAAATGAGTTTTACATGACTGAGTACACAGTAATGGGAGATGTGGACATTTACACACAGGCCTTGAGGATTCCTTCATCTTTTTTGCTTCAGTTCACTTAATTTGACATCTCAGGCCCTACCTTCAATCATAAGCTTTAATGCTAAGTCTCCAATTCCTTTTTTATACATTTTTTCTGAATGTACTGCCTCACATTCAGCATGATCAAAATAGAACTACCTATCTTTCCTTTTCCTGAATGGAGATGATTATTTCTGTCTGTACAATATCAATATATGTTACCAGTACCCATTTTTTTGTTGTAGTCTTAGACTCTAGGGTGTGAGAGTTAATTAATAAGAAAACAGAAGACAGGAATCATTTGGCCAATGGAATTTTAGAGAATTTTGGCACATGGAAGCTCTCATGCCATGATAATATACCCTCAACTATGAAAAAACCTTACCTATAGAGCAGCACCATCCAACAGATATGTAATATGAGCCATATATGTAATTTTATATTTCCCACAACATATTAATAAAATCAAAAATAAATAGGAAAAATTAATTTTAATAGTATATTTTGTTAGCTCAGTAGCTACATATGACTGGTGACTATTATATTGAACAGGTAGTTCTAAAATCTTTCACAAAGATTTTACAAGCCACAAAATGACAATTTCCTAATGGCTTCCCATCATTTGCATCCCCTTTGATTCAATACCTTTACTACCCTCATTCAGTTGATTGGAAGGCAGGTAGTAGTTGCAGAGACAGGTCAGCAACAATGCAGAAAGGGAGCTATCAGGAAGAGAAGATTAGTGCTGAATTACAGCCCTTTGTTGTGATGCATCTTTGATCAGGAAAATCCCAAATGCGTGTGACAGACATGTTTCCAGGAGTGATATATTTACAAGTGTGCTGTGGCTCTCAGATCTCTATTCTAAGATCTGGAGAACATTTGTTTGATAGAGATTTAGCTCGATTAGTTGGGAAGGGAAGCCTTGATGAAGCCTCTGACCGTTCAAGGTCATTTTGCTGGGAGGTGTTCATCATGGGTGGATTGGAAGGAAGGCAAAAGGTTAAGTGTTTTCTGCTTGCTTCATAGTTATTGCTTCTTCCATTAAACTTCATGTGGTTATTAATAAATGTCCTATCATGATATTTGTTACCTTCCTGCTATTCCTTGTCTTCAAGGTATTTCTAGTCTCCCAAACTCAAAACCATAGTACTCCTTGAGACTTTCCTCTCTGTCTCTCGCCAATTGATACCAAGTCCTCTATATTCTTTATTCATAGTTTCTTGCATCCTCTTCCATTTTATTCTTTTTACATGTACATATATGTACCCCCACTCACTTCCCTCCCCTTTGGTAACCACTAGTCACTTCTTAGTGTCTGTGAGTTTAATGCTATTTTGTTTCTTCTGTGTTGCTTTGGTTTTATATACCACAAATAATTGAAATAATATGGTATTTGTCTTTCTCTGCCTGACTTATTTCACTGAGCATAGTACTCTCTAGATCCATCCATATTGTTGCAAATGGCAGGATTTCTTTTATTTTTATGGCTGAATAATATTCCATTGTGCTGTTTTATTCTTAATGCCACTTCTGTGGTCCTCAACTCTATCACTTCCTAGTCTGATGAATGCAATGATCCCCAAAACGACCTTAACATCTCAAAACTCTTTTTGCCTCCCATGTCCCTTGACCATCAAATTCATCTTTTTGAGATACTACTTAGAGAATACCTCCATCTCTTAAATTCCTCTTCACCTAATTAAAACAAAACTGAAACCTCCAGTCACTTCAGTTTAAAAATAAAGAAATCTAAAGTGATTACTAGTATGTTTATTTATCCTAAGCCACATAATTTAAAAGTGGAAGAGCTGAATTTAAATTCAGGCTTCCCAATTTTTAATCTTGTATGCTTTCTGCTACACATACTGCCTATAGAATAATGTCCAAGCTCTTCCATCTTTACTTCAGGCTTTGCCTAATGTAACTCCTACATATCATGCCAATCTTCTCTGTAACTCCCATGCCTAAACTTGTCAACACATTATTCCCTAAAGAGCCATTCATTCTGCCATTGTACAAATGTTTATTGGGCATATCATGTGTTAGGCATTCTGTTGGATGCCTAAAGGGACTACCCTTCACAGGCTCTGTGGAAGATAAGGCTGGCAAGACAAAGGGAGACCAAAGCACTGACAATGTTGAAAGTCAAGCTTGAGTTTGAGATTTAATTCATTAGAGCAGTACAACAGATGGCTTTTGATTAAGAGAGTAAGATAACAAATCTGGCAGAGTGTGCAGAACACATTAAAGTCGGCAGAACTCAAAGTAGCCCTGAGGTTGTTAGGTAGTTTATGGAAAGTGGTAGTTCATGGAAAGAATAAAGCCTACAGATATTTTGTTTTGGCTCACATGCTGGTTTTGTGTGTGTGTGTGTATTTAAATGAACTTAGTTACTAATGTTTAAAAAGTAGATGTTCACATAAAAATCAGTATTTTAAAATTCTCTTTCAAAATTAAATAATCTGATGACACCAGGCATGTCTTCCTATGTGGAAAGAATGAGAAGGGTTTGATTGGAAAGTAACTAATTTCAATATGGCATGCTCTTGCTAGCTGGATTCACTTATAAATGTTACCTGCCTGGCACTTTAAGTATTGAGACTGAGATTCAACTATTGGTAGTAAAGACTGAGCAAAAGAATAGCATTAGAAACATCAAATTTATATGATTTGCACATGACTGCAATATCCTTTAAGATTCACCTTGGGCACACTTCTATAAACTGGTGAGTTCAACATGTCTTCCCTCTATGAGCATCCCTATGCTCACCACTTCCTTCTATGTTGTTTTCTAATAATCTGTTTATGTGTATTCTCTAGATTACTTAATAAATACTGCTCCTTTTGCAAGCACCATCTAAAAGAAAACTAAGCTAAAAAATTAGAGATTAATTATTATTTAAATGTAAGAAAGAGAATTTTAGATATGTTAGAAGAAATTTGAGTAAAGTATTTGTGAGAAAATAGTTTTGGGAAGGAAGAAATCTTACTGCCCAGACTTGGAAACAAAAGCTATGAGAGAGAAAGGGAGATTTACATAAAAGGGAAATAATATTTTTATGGCAAAAGGTATTGCGAAGTAAAAAATCAGATGAGTGACAGAGGAAAAGTTTTTGCAACCCATCTGAAAAATAAAAGGTGACTTTCTTGAGTACATAAAGAATACCTATAAACTGTCTTATTTTCATAATATGTATCAATTTTTGAAACACTGGCAAACATAATTTCACAGAAGAAACCCAGCTACTCAATAAACATGGAAAGCTGATGAATTTTACTAGTAGTCACAAAAACGCAAAGCAAAGCAACCATCAAATGTCACTTTTTTTCTCTTCAAATTGCAAGAATTAAAAGTTGTAACATAAGTGTTGATGAGGACACAGGGAAATGTCACTTTCATACATTGCTAATAGGAACATAGATTGCTACAGATGTTTGGAAAGTTGTGTGGTAACGTAATACAGTAAAAATGACTCATAATAAAAATAAAATGGAAAGCATGGGTATGTAATGATTTGTGTACAAGGATGTTTACCACAGCTTCATATGAAATGACAAAGAACTGGGAACAACTTGAATGTCCATGAATACCACTGATAGGGGAATGTATAAATTATGGTATATTTATGCAGTGGAATAGAGTATCATATTAAGTGGTAAATGTTGACAAAAATAGACAAATGATAACAGAATGATGTAACTGCAAAAACAAATGATGAATTCTATTTATGTATATATGTGGAACATGGAAAACATGGAGGAACATAGAGAAAGATGTGGAAGGAAATTCAACAGTCTGATAAGGTGAGAATGCAAAAGATCAGTGGAGTAGAGGGAGATGATTTAAACTCTTTATAGATCTTTGTACGTTTTTACTTGTTACAAGAATATACTCCTTTATAATTGGTGCAAATGAAGATAACTTAAAATAAATACTTCATTTTATAGTTAGGCAGAGGTCCCCACTGCTTGCCTCATAAAGTGTGAATTTGTACAGATAGAAGAAATACCTCATCAGGTTTACTGCCCATACTGTCTATTAGTTAACCTTCATATAGTATCTGTCTCCCCCAAATTACCAAACACCTTAGAAACACTGGAAGCATTTATAATAAGGTAACATGTGCAAAAATGGCAAACTGCAGGGGCACTGCCTCTCCTGCCGCCATGCTCCTTAACACACACAGCTGATCTCACCACCATTCCCACTCATCCTGCCTAGTAGAGTGCTTCTCAACACTGGTCTTGAGGCTACTAGTGAACCAGAATTAAAGTTAAATGATACGCATTTACTCTTCTTGGTATAAAAAAAGTATTTATTTGGGTTTAAATCAAATTTTTAGAACTGTGTGGGTTAATAAGCCTATCTGAGCTTTAGTTTCCTATAAAATTGGTCATTTTCCTCCTTCATAGTTTTCTTGAGAAGAGTAAGTGAAATCTTACCCTGGTTGAAATAACCCTTCCTCATCTCTCTGCATTACTTTATATCTAGTTAAAACTTCTGCCTTCTGCCTTAAAATGCTTACTGTTGTTATTTTGTACTTACTTATGTTTGGTGCTTGCATTTCAAGATACTGCTGAGTGGAAGATATTGATTCAGTTTTACCTGGAAAACAATGACTTCTATTTT
This sequence comes from Manis javanica, assembly GCF_040802235.1. NCBI lineage: Eukaryota > Metazoa > Chordata > Mammalia > Pholidota > Manidae > Manis > Manis javanica. The sequence continues at coordinate 72,593,035 of NC_133165.1, forward strand.
CTATCCATTACCTCTAGGGCAGAGGCACCTGGAGTAGCTTTAATTGTTAGTCTGTTCTCTCAAAACTTATGAGACCTGGTTCAGTCTCATAAGTTGTTATACTGTCAACTATCATTCAGACATTATTCTTATACTGGGTTCACCTTGAGCTTTCTTAGCGGATTTAAACTTTTTTAACTTTTTTTTTTTTGGCCGGCACTGAATATACAAAGACTTCAGTGTCTAAAATATGCCATGAAGTCTGAGTTTCCATAGAACATAGTTTATTAGAATTGATCAGGGACATGAATCAGACCAAAACAGAGCTTAGGAAATGTTCCTTATTTGTCCATCTATAGGGAAAATGGTTCCTATGGCCAGGATCCTCACCTGACCCTAAACTACTTTATGATGTAATTCTTAGGCTAATGCTTCCATACCTGTTGCTAATGAGCCATTATTATTGGTGTTTCTATATAAAGAGCTCCACCCAGTGCTCTGCCCAGAGGCAAAGATGGAGATGGAATGCAAATGCTCTGGGGGCAGATGTAATTCTAGCACTTGACCTGCCACCATGAGAACAAAGCTTGATATCAACCCTTTGAACCCTACTGTTCTGTTGTTATTTGGTCTCACCAATCCAGACTGAACTTGCCTGGAGCTGAAACCTACGTGCAGCACTCCATCCATCTGTCAGATATTTATTGAACACAATCTTTCTGCTAGATCCCAGAATGGATGGTAGGGATTTGACAGTGAACAAGACTGACAATCTCCCCTCTCTTATGGAGGAGGTTCTAGTGAGAGAAGATGGACAGAAAATAGTTGACATTAAATAAATAAATAACTGATTTCAGGTTTAACTGAGTGCTGTGAAGAAAAGAAGAGGGTGTGAAAATGAGAAGACTGTCTTGAAACCAGGAGATGATAATGCTTGAATGCAGTGATTACATAAGAGATCTAGGAAACAGGAAGTCTGCAGGGCTGGAAGCGGCAATCAAACCTCAAGTGATTACAAAGTGTCCATCAATAGATGAATGGATAAAGAAAATGTGGTACATACACTGTCTTGCCAATGAGTTTCAGCCCTGGGCAAGTTCATTCTTGATTCTGTGAGACTAAAACATGACAATGAAATGTTCTTGAGGTGAAAGGGTTTATATCCAACTTTATTCCCATGGTGGCAGGTCAATTAGAATCTTGTCCACTCAGAGCAAGTCTGCATGTAGCAAGCTGGTCTCTGTCTCTGGGCCTCTCTGCCCCTGCAGCTGTCTCAGTCTCTATACTGGGCACTGCCACCACTCCAGCCTATGCTCTCCTGCAGCCGTGCAGCCCAGAGCACTGGGTGGAGCTCTCTCTATAGAGTCAATAACAATACATTGCCCACGTGTACAGTGCGCAACCCAACCAGGGCCAGGTGAGAATCCTGGCCATAGGAACTTTCATTTTCTCTACAATACACAATGGAATATTATTCAGCAAAAAAAAGAGAAAAATCCTGCCATTTTCTACAACACGGATGTGCCTAGAGGGTATTATGCTAAGTTAAATAAGCCAGGCAAAGACAAATGCCATATGATTTCACTTATTTGAGGAATCTAAAGGCAAACAAAGCAAAATGAACAAAATAGCAGTAGATTCATAGACACTGAGAAGTTACTAGTAGTTACCATGGGGGAAGGGATGGGATGGGTGGGTGGGAATGGTGAAGGGGATAAAGGGGCACAAAAATTATCAATCATAATATAAGCTGTTCACCAGGATGGTAGCACAGCATGGAGAATATAGCCAACATCTTTCTATGTTGACAGATAGTAACTGCAGTAGTGAGGGTGAGGGTTTAATAATGTGGATAACTGATGAACCACTGTTGTGTATACTTGAAACCAATATAAGACTGTTGTATATCAACTATACTTCAATAAAAAAAAAAACATAACAGAGTGGCCAGTAGAACACACTCCAAATGGCCAGATGCAGAGGGAAGCTTACTCTTATAGTCTCTTTTAGCTTCTGCCTGGGAAAGAATTTCTTTTAGGAGCTGGGCAGATAGGTCGGCAGGTGTCAATGAAGTGGCTGTACCTAATTAAGGAAAGACAACAGGAGCAGCAGGAGGGACTTTCTTTCCAAACTGTTTAACCTTTTAGATATTTGGCAGGTTTTCATAAAATTTCCTTAATGTCAAAGAAAGTAGATCAAAGATCGGGTACGATTATTGCACAAAAGTAAAGAAATTCCCTTTGTCTGTGGGTTTCAGAATGGAGCCTCTTACAAATTCTTCACACAGGTCATAGAGTTCAGCACAATGCTTAGGCAGATAATTAAACTACAGCAACAAATTAGGTGCAATTAAATATTTCCAACTCTCCCACATACCTGAAACCAAAGCTGTGAAAAAAGGTCGTAACTCAGGTAATTAACAAGAAATATTTAATAACCTTTCCTCTGCTACATTTAACAGGCTTGAGTGCTTCATTTGAACTGAGTCATAAAGGCCCCTGGAGCCATGGGCATGTTCCTGCAGCACACCAAAGGAAAACCCTAAGCACAGCTTATTTCCTTTGTGACTCTCGCCACACCACTTCACACCCTGAATTCTTTATCCTTTGGGCACACGTTATAAGGACAACGCGCTGCAGTAATGTCCACTTTACAGGCAGAACTTTCATCTCTCCACAGTTTCCTCCTCTTTGTAAAGCTGTTTGGCCGACTGGCTAAATAGAAATGACAGCAACCAAGCTTCTTTCTTTGTACCTGACAGCTCAAGAACCCTGCTGAATTCAGGGAAGAGAGGTTTTTATGCATTGTTTTGCTCTAATAACAGAGTGGAGCCTCCATGTGAAGAATCTCTAGGGAAAGGACACTGCATTAAAAATTTTGATGTAAGAAGCATGGGTACCTGGCACCTTCCAGAGTGTGGCATCCAGGGTGCCAGCTTTCTCCCCTGGGTCCATCCCAGCTTTGGAGCATATTTAGAACAGAAGGTATTGAGGAAAAGTCTGTCTGTTAAAAAAGTATCCCAATATGTAACAGACAGGATGGTGGATAAATGTCAGCTCCAGCTGCCAAAATTCGTAAAGGCACATCTTTTGGCTTTGGATGTGGCATCCTAGATAACAGGGAAATGTGTGTGTTATTTGCATTTAAGGAGGTGTTTGCTGAGCCAGTTGGGTAGTTGGGTGAGGGCTGAAGGTGCTGCTGCTGAGGACTTAACACATCTAATTTCTGACATAAAGGAGGTGAATACCAGTTTCAAAGGTTTTAAAACTGAGTTTTTTCCAAACCTAAACTAAAAGACAAAAAAGATGAATTTTACTCTGTGCCTTAAGGTAAATTGTATTTCGCCATCTCAGTGCATTTGTGTTTGACTCTGAGTGAGCTATTTGTTATCTACTTAACTAGAAAAAAAAGTACAGTCAGAATAGATATGTGTCGTACCTTAGCTCAGCTGGCCAGAAAGTGAAAAATTCATGTATTTCGCTGGTGTTTTGTTTTCTATTCATTTACCGATTTTTTTCTGGCTTTTCATTTCGCCCACCTGCCACTACTCTTTCCTGGGCGCACTGCCTCAGAGCCCCTCCCTCTGTTCTCCAATACAAAATCGCCACAGAGACATCGATTCAGCATTTGCTTTGGTCTTACATGGTTGCCCTCAGGCCACCCTGGTTTGTTCTGGTCTTGGTCAGGAACTGATTTTTGTGCTTGGAAATAGCCCAGCCATGAAAAAGTTTCCAAGTTCTCCAGAGAAGATATCTTTCTCTCTCATTCTTCCAGAAGCCTATGTGAGGAAGCAAAGAGGAAAGTGATCACCCCTCTCAGCGCTGAGTATTTCAAAAGACTGGATTGGCATTTGGTGTCCTTTTTCCAGAACAGGAGGGGATTTCTCCTGTGTGTCTCAGGTTGTCTGAGGTAAGGCAGGTTTGTCAGTTGCATTTAAATGCTCAGTGAAGTATCCATTTGATAAAAAGAGGTTTGGAAAAGGGTATTTTTTAAGAATGCCAGACCTGCTCTTTGTCATTAAGATTTAAAATTTTCCTGTATTTATGGCTTCTCTAGAGAAACCAGACCTGTGGGTGCAGAAGGACAAACTTGCAGGAGTTTCTGTGCATTCTCAATTGATACAGTTTTAGAATTTGCATTTTGAGTTCTAAAGACTACCAGGCATTCATGCTAAGTTATTTCTTGATTGGGCTGGCTCCCATGGGGTATCGATTCCAGAATCCTGACTGGCATAAGAATTACATGGGTATTTCTTTGGAAGTACAGATTCCTTGCCCTGCTCCCAGAATTTCTGATTTGGTTGGTCTGGAATAAGGCCCAGAAATTTATAATGCAAATGAAAATTTAAAAATAATAATCTCTAGGTGACTAATGCTTTGCACATCCAGTTTATGGAAGCCATCACTCTTGTCACGCAAACCAGCTTGTTTTGGAACTGAACCCTGACCTTAGCCTCATTAGTAACACACGCTGGATACTGCAGCTAACTGGTTCCATTTGGGAATATATAACCTTGCCTCTGATCTTGCTAAAGGCCATTGATGTGAGAAAATAACCCTGACCATTATCTGCTGGCATAGCTCAATGTGTGATTTCAATACTGCCCTTTCGTTCCCCACTATACAATTTCAAAAAGCGCTTTAATGTTCAAGAGAATATCTACATTTGAGTTGAGGAAAAAGGGAAACCTAGTTTTAAAAAAGTGCCTTTTCCAAGTAAGAATGATTTTAAACATTTTAATAATCCTCTCAAAAATCTGAATTAAATTTTTTTTTCCCAAGCAAAAATTACAACTTTTAATGATTTACCACAATTGTTAGAAAGAAATGTTCTTGTTACCTTTTAAGTTTTTTTTTTTTCTTCCCCTCTAGGTTAGTATAAGGGATAATGGGATCTGGACAAAGGGTGTGTGCAATGCATGTGTGTGTGTAAATAAAATCATTAAACCCTGATTGCTGATTTTTTCTTCAACAGCAGGCAGACTCGATCAAACTGCAAGATAATCTCATTGTTTGAGATGATTCAAGTTCCTGTATATCAGGCTTGTCTTAATACTTCTTATGACCATTATTAATAGAGAAAATTGAAGAATAAAGGAGTCGGTTTGTACCAAGATGAGACTTAAGAAAAGGACAACAAGTCAAGAAAAAATCGCAGAATTCTATCTTTATAAAGAGGGCAAAATATTTTAACAGGCCTGTTGATTTATCTAAGTCCACCTAGAACACATTAACCAAAATGGTTTACTGAGTAATCTTTCTCAGACAGGAGCACTGTAGAAATTTTGAAAAGAATTTGGGAGTTCAGGAAAGCTCTGCTCAGTGAAGCTGAATGGGCCCCCAAGCTCCAGATGGAAGCAGTGCACGTGGATTAGCAACAGTGCCAGATGAGATAAGGAAATGCACGTAGGTTCTGTGCTGCTGTGCTCAGGGTCATTGGTTCTCAAAGTTCAGTATGCATAAGAACCCCTGGGAAGCTTGTTGAAAATTTAGATTCCTGGGCACTGTCCACTGAGATTCTGATTCATTAGGCCTGGAACACAAATAATAACAATTTTCACTAGCTTGCCCATGGCTTAGATCACACTTTGAGGTATACTGCTCTGGATAATATATGTGGTGAAAATCAAATCAGATTTAAAAGTAAATATTTTCCCCACTTATAATAGGAATGATATGATTGTTATAGAAAATACAGAATCTCCATAAAAATAGAAAGGAAACAAAACAACTTTTCAAATGCCCCCAATTTGAACAGTCCATGATGTCTGCTAAGATCTCTCCTCTTTTTTCTCCCAACTCCGGTGGACTTCCCTCCTTGGGCTTCGCAGTTACCACCTCCAGGTGGAACTTACTCTCCATTTAACTATGTTCAAATGCTAGCGCCTCCCTTAAGCCATGTATCTCCCAGTTTTCCTTTGACTAGTCCCACTTAGATGTCTACATCATCTCAACCTTAAACATATCTAAAACCAATCTTGTTTTTTACCACCAAAACCAGCTCCATTGCTTTTTGTTAAGAGGAACAATATTCTCCTCAAGCCATGCTAGAAGCTTCGTCAATACTTTGTTTTTCACATCATCATTTTCTATCTCCTTGCTAAGGCCTCCTAACTCATTTTTCCCAAATGCTCTTTGCAATCACCCTTTCCATTCTAGGCAGACATCAGGTGGTCTGCACTGGTATAGCTGTGCTGACTTTGAAATGCTGAAATACTTTCGTCTTGCTCTGTTCTGAGCTCCCTAAGAACTCTCCACATCTGACTACCCTATCCTTTCTCCCTGACCTCCCCAGCAGCGTCAGAGTTTACACCTGAACCTACTTCAGGGCCTCCAGGACCCCTGCTCAGCCAGCTTCTCTTCTGGCTGGTCAGTATCCATGCTGTGAAGGTTATTAAACATGTTGGCTATCACTCTTGGTTTGGTGTATTCCTGTAGCGCACCCTCAGAGGACCTAAACTAATATAACTGTGAATCATCTGCACTTACTAAGTACAGCCTCTCTGAACGTGTGGTTGTTTATGCATCTGTACCACATCCACATTCCTAAAAATCTAGTTTCAGCATCAGTATCTTTTGCTTTGAAACCTTACTGGAATGTTTGTCTAATTCAATTTCATAAACTCATAAGAGCTTAATATGTGATAAGCACCAGTCATTTGGGCACTGGAAAATTACAAAGATCATATTATATGGTTCCTAGATAGAAAATTTAGCAGGTTTCCTAAATATGAACACCAATAAGAATGGGAGGAGGCAACATGTGATAAGAGGCACAGGATTCTATATCACTCAGGTGGAAATTTTGTTCTGCATGTCATCTGATATCTTGGAGAGATGGGGGCTTGCCTTACTCTAGAGCTTGAAAGTCTCTGCCTTATCTGTTTTTCCATGGCCTCATGCCTCCTTGTGTCCCAGCAGCAACCCTGACTTTCCATGCTAGCTCCATAACTTGACCCTTCTTTCCTCATCAAACTAATAGCAGTGTCAATAAGTGACGGAATTTCTCAGGCAATAGGGAGATTAAAATTTTCTTTATCATCAAATCTTCTTGTTAGCTGTAGTGAGTATGCTGACATGTTTTAGAGCTTGTGATGTATTGAAAAAGATTGAAAGTATTTATTTTTTACTTTGCTTTTTCTATTATAATAATTAAAACTATAAAGAAATCATTAAAAATCTCCTTTGTCTCACCAACAGAAGAAAAACTACCATCTGCATTTTAATCTATTTTAAATTTTATTTCTATGAATATTTCTACACATATGAAATTATGTAAATATATATAATCTGTTGAAATGAACATCATAAGATAAGGATTTTCCTGTAACTAAAAATGACTTGAAAACATAATTATTGATATAATAACATTCTCTCATACTTCAAATCACTTACTTAGTTATTTCCCATTGTTATACATTTAGGTTGTTTCAATTTTTATACTGCTATAAACAATGTTGTATTATCTATAATAACCATTATTGTGCATAAATCTTTATCTCATATTATCTGTATTTTATCTATATCTTACTATATATTACAAGAAGTGGGTTTATGAAGTGCTTAAATGGTTTAAGTTTCTTATAAAATGTAGCCAAATTACTTTACGAGGGATATTTTAAAATCAATTTTTATTACTGTCAATATAAAAAGAGATTGCTAATTTTATTGTATCCCATCCACAATAGTATTATTTTAATAAGGAAAAAACTATTTTTTTTTCTTTGATTACTATTCAAAATGATTATCTTTCCTGTGTGGTGACCAGTTGTCTTTTTTAGAGTCACTATAATATCAAGTACTAGTGCTTGTCTTGAATCAAGGTTGCAAATGAATGCCCAATGCAGTTGGAAGAATGATGTGTGGCCAGCAGTCAGTAAATGAGAGTTTTTGTTTTGAATGCCAGTTATTTGTTATTAACCATAGTCAGTGACTTAATCTGTCCATGCCTCAGTGTGACATGGGAATGATTCATTATTATAGATTCATGAGGATAAAATAGTTGATGTAGAAGTATTTGGAACAAAAAATAGAAATGGCATATTATATAAGTTAATATTATTTTGCCTCCAGTTGACTGACTACAACCAATATTACTGGTTATATTAATTCTATTTTCACCTACATTTGTTGGTATCAACTACATATCAGGTACACAGTACTTATTGAAATTGTTAAAAAGTGAGTGAGTCAGGGGCCCAGAACTTGAGAACTGAGAGTCTAGGAAGGGACAAAACAGAAATTAAAAGATAAGAAAGACACACACATATATTCTTTTTCTCATACCTATGTTTAGGAATACAATTTAATAAATCTTACCATGAGAATGTGTAAAAATATTGTGAAAGCAGAGAAGGGATGAACAAAAATTTGGGGAGGAGTTTTATAGAATGGGCATGTATGCTTAAGGTAAATAGGAATTCACTAGATAAAGGAGAGGAATAAACTGCAGGCATTGGCAGAACAAAGTGAAAAAGGCATTGAGGTGTGAAAGACTGAGGAAAACTATGAGACTAGTATTATTGGGATATATAGGATGCCTATAGGAATGTAGAGACCAGGAAAGCAGGAGTCTGGTTATAGAGGTCCTGCATGTCTTTTTACATAATTTGTAACTAACCATGTTGTAATTTAATCTTAACAATTAACACCTCCAATTCCTATTTCAAAATATGAAGACATAGATATCCCTTTTGAATCATAATTAGTATGATTTTTTCTTCAGATGGGAGAATCAAGATAAAGGCTTTATTAATGATGGTCTTTGCTTAAATTCAGGAAGCAATTACTAATAAGCATTGATTAAATGATCTGTTCAACAAGTATAAGTACAAGACACTGGAGTTGCAATGTGATCACCAGGCCTTTATGAAGATTGCGTTCTGGTGGAGAATATGCCATGGAATAAGTTAAAACAGTGAACAAAACTGTAATCAATTCCATGAAGGAAATAAATGCAAATCTTCATTCAAATAAATTTTGAATGTCTAAGCACTGTTCTGTTTTGGCAATTTCATGATATACAAAACAGGCAAGGTTCATATGTTCATGGAACTTACATTCTTTCTAGTGAGTGATGAATCAGGAGAGCTAAAGAGGAAGTAAATTTAGATAAAGTGGTAAAGGAAGGCCCCTCCTAAAACAGGCTATTTAGCAAAGACCTGAAAAAACCCCAAGAGCTGGGGGGAGGTTTTCCAGGCAGGAGTAAGAGCGAATGCAAAGGTTTTGAGGCAGGAAATGGCTTAACCTACTAGAATCGGCATGGATCTAGTATAGTGAAGGAGATGGAAAGTTGAATGAGAGGTGCCAAAACCTCTCCAACTGCTGAGTGGAAAACAATTAGAGAGGGGAAAGAGTAGAAACAAAAAGACAATTTAGTAGGCTATTGCTATTGTTTAAGTGAGAAATTAGAGTGGCTTAGACAGAAATGGATGAATCTGAATGTATTTTGGAGCTATAAACATGTGATTTGCAGATGAATTAGATATGGGTATTGAAGGAAAGATAGGGACAAGCGTGTTTCCTGTATTTTGGATTGAACACCTGATGGCTGTTGGTGTCCTTTAATAAGGTGTTAAAGACTGGGGAAAATAATAGGTTTTGTGGAAAAAGAAAATAAAAAGCACCATTTTGAGACGCATATAGACACACAGGTGGAAATTTCAAGTAAGCAGCTGGAAGCCTGCATCTGTTACTCAGAGGAAAATTGCTTCTGAAGACATAAATTTGAGGAGTCATCAACTTCACAAGTAAATTTAAATAGTGGATCCAGAAGAATTCTAGTCAATAGTTAGAAAAGAGGATGAGCAATGAACCTATAACAGAGCTTGGAGTTGAACACTTGGAGGTAAAACCAACAAAAGAGACTGAGTAAGAACAGACAGGACATAAGAAAAGAAGAAAGAGAGACTTGTACAGAAGCTATGGAACATGTTCTTTTGTAGATATTTTTCTCTACATCTCAATCCATGCAGTTCAGGTGGGGCTGATTCTCTTGTAATCTATGACCTTCCTCTCCAACTCCAGACTTATTTAGCTGAAGTTTTCCCATGACTTCTGCTAATACCCATAGGAAAGCGGCATGTTCCCTCCCCACAATTAAGACCAGTAAAGAGCAGGAAGACTGATACAGGTCTAGAATTGCCAGTAGCCTTCTTTGTTGCCAAGCAAGGTGAAACTGCCTAACACAAGATAACAGCCAAAATGTAAGCTGAGAAAGAAAAACAAATAGATTTCTGATAATATTGTTTGGACCTCTAGATCCAATTGTACCTTAAGCTGGCATCATTCCTTGAACTTCCTAGAAAAAAGAGTCAATAAATTCCTTTGGTGTTTAAACAAGGTGGTTTGAATTATGCTTCTATTACTTGCAACCAAAAGACATATGACTATTATAGCACTCAATGGCAGGAGGTGTTTCAAGAAAGATAGAGTGGCCAACTTTGTGAAAAGCCATTGAAAGTGAAGAAGATGAGAAGCATTCATTGGATGTAGCAAAATGAAGTCACGGATGACCTGGATGTTAGTGTTAGTGCACTGGTAAGATAGGAAGTCTATCTGGAGTGGGAAAAACACTACATTGGAAGTGGTTAGGTAAAGGCAGTGAAAGTGGCAACTTACTTAAGAAGACCTTTTGTAAAGAGAAGTAAAGAAATAAGGTGGTTGCTGGAGGGGATTATTATGATACCTAAGGTGAAGCAAGGAATATCTGGTATTTACCTCCAATCATTCATTCATCAAACCTTTATCAAAGGAAGACTATATATTAAAGTATCTTACCCCTTGAAAGATATTTTAAAAATCTACCATTATCATTCCTTACTTTCCAACTAGGAGCAGTGATGGTAGATTTTAAAAGGCAAATAAAAATGGTATAAGGAAAGTCCACAGGTGGAACTTTACCCACAGGTGGGCAAAAATGTGAAAATAAAGTCATTGTTATGTGTCTGACTTGTAACATTTTGTATTTCTGCAAAAACTTTCCCCAAATTCAAAATATTTGGTACACATTAAGATAGACGTTTTCCTTCCAAGGAAAGAGAATTTTGTTCACTCTAGGATGATACATTTAATGAAGAACTATTTCAAGTCAGTGAAATCATCTTTGATCAAGTCAGTTTTCTTTGCTAAGGAGTAGTAACACACAGCTATAAAGCTTCAATTCAAGAAAAACACAAAATATTCAGTACTTATGATGTGCCAAATATATGCAGAGTAGTGAAACTAAAGAAATGAAACACAGTCTTTGATACCCAGGAATTGTTATCTGGTATGGGGACAAATATAAGCAATTCAAAAATTTGATAAGAATCATGATAGAAATAAACACAAGACACCATAGGAAATCTTAAAAGGGGCATCCACATTAGAATAGAGTCTAAGTCTTTCCAAAAGGAAGTGAAGTTTAACAGTCTAGAGGGGTGAGTTAGACTTGGAAAGACAGTTAATCTCCCTTAGCACCTTGCTTGCTCCTTACAGTATGATTCCAGCCAGAATATGTGATTCATACCATGATCCACCACATTTACATGCAAAGCTTTTCACACAGCACAGTAACACATAGCAAGTTGGCAATAACTGAGCTATTATTATAGTAGACACATATATCTATACAGACATGCATAAGAAATAAATTAATATTATTTAAGAAGTGGCAAGAAATTACTATTATGGAAAGAACAAAGCTTTGGAGTTTTGCAGATCAAATTTGAAATGTACCTCAGTTACTATTAACTCTGTGACTGCATTAGTTTACTAGGGCTACCATAATAATTACCATAATAATAATTCATACTAGGTGGCTAAGACAAACTTCTTTTCTCGCAGTTCTGGAGGTTAAAAGTCCAAGATCAAGGTGTCAGCCAGCAGATTTGGTTCCTTCTGAAACCAAATCTTATAGATGGTCACCTTCTTGCCGTGTCTTCACCTGGACTTACCATGGTTTCTTTGTGTGTCCAAATTTCCTTTAGTAAAAGGATACCAGTCAGGTTGGGTTAAGATCCATCCTAATGGCTTCACGTTAGTAAAATCACCTCTTTAAAGGCCCTTTTTCCAATAAGGTCACATTTTGAGGTACTGGGGATTAGGGCTACAATATGAATTTGGGGAAAAACTATACAGCCCTTATCAGAGACCTTGGAAATATGTCATGGTAATCATTCTGAGATTCAGTTTCTTTATCTATAAAAAAGGGACGGAGGAGGGTGTCCCAGGTCATATCTGAATGGGTTTCAGGATTTGACTGTTTGCCAGACTAGAGGGCTATTGATCACCCTGTTGTTTACATACATAAGTTGATGTGCACTGGTGTTGTCCTGGCAAGTGGTAAAGGAGGAAGCTTGTTGTTATTTGTTTGGTTTTAATTTTTAAGCCTTGAAAATGAGCAAGCACTGAAAGCCAGTGTCCCCTTGAATTAGCATAAAGTTCTAATAGAAGCGCTGAGTGATTTCTTTGTAACTCTGGGCACAGGCTGTCCTCCTTTGAGACCCAAGGGCAAAATTCTAGGCAGCCCTTGGGAGAGGGCTATTCTTCCAACTTTGGTAAACAACATAGGAAAGCTCTTTCCTTTCTATTAAATTCCTGTCTATTCGTCAGCTTTGCTGCAGTAAGAAACAACCCCAAATCTCAGTAATTCACAAAAACAAGTATTTATTTCTTGCTCAAATTGCACACCAGCATTTGCGGGTCAGCGGTAGTTACTGTGGCTTGTTTGGCTCTGCTTGGTTGAGCTCCATGGGTCTTTTTATTTTGGCCCCTTTACAGGACATGCCATTTTGGAAGCATTGAGGGAAGAGCAAAAAAGATCATGGAGAGATGAGTGATGTCTCCTAAAGCTTCTGCACAAATGTTAGCAAACATCTGTCTTCTGACAGGCCATTGGCCAAGGCAAGTCTGATGTCAAAAAGACAGGAAACTACAAGGAGGACAGTGCTCTTCATACAGGGAACAAGAAGAATACTGTAAACAGTGATACAACCTGCTACATTTTGTTGTTTGCTGCTCATTTGAAAAATCCTAGTGCCTGTCCATATAAAGTGAACAATTATGCTAGTTCATCTAGTTAAATCAGGTTGCTGTATACTCCCAAATTGCTGATTCATTGCCCCAGGAATTCACTTGACTTACACTGTCATTAGAACTATGTGTGCAATTGGGATTTTTGTAGAAATACCAAGTCAATATGCCAAGTAAGCATCTTCAGAACCAATGACACATTTACAGTGAAGATGTGGCAGGAGAAATTTTCTGCCAAGTAGAAGACAAAACAAGTGAGACTGGCAGCATATGTTTATAAAAAGTGGCTTAGATTGTCTTGGATTTTGATATAAAACATATTCGTGTTTTCTATTTTTAAATTAGTTTTTAAAAAGTTAAGCACTGAATCAGATTTTTAGAGGTTGATACTGTTATATATTAAGTTACATAGCTGACATCCCTGACTTGTTTTCATGCTCACCATGGAAACATCTCAGTTATCATTCATTCATTCTGTATTATCAAATACTTATGAAACACCGAGTAGGCACATATTCAGCATGGGAGAAACAAAGATGAACAGTGGTATCCCAATCTAGAAGAACTCACAATCTAGTAAGGGATACAGACATGTAAAAAAAATCATTACAATATGTAAGACTAGATAGAGCAAAAGGTAGCCTAGTAGAATGGAAAAGAATGTATTCTCTACAGACAGACAGATCTGGGCTCAAATGTCAAGAATTATCAGGTGTGTGACCTCAGGCACTTTACAGAAGCTCTCTGTGCCCTAGATCACTTATCTTTAAGGATTATTGCACCTACTTTATTGGTTTTTATGAGGATTAGGAATAACATCTATAAATCAACGACAGTTTCAGAACATAATACATGCTTAGTAGAGGTGTTGTTGTTTATTATGATATTTATTGAAAGAATCAGAGCAACTTGAAATCATTGAGTTTGGAGTGAGGATACATTTGGAAAAATTCTTAAATAACTGTGACAGTTGAGAGGGGGATGTATTCAATTAAAGAGCAAAATGGCATATGGGAAGGGACAAACAAATGTAACTTTTGATGGTGCTTGCCACAAAATGCCTAGAAGTGGGGAGAAACTGACGAGCTGGGAGAGTGTGAGCACTGGGTAAGCAAATCATGAAGTGTAGGTGCCACAGAAAATAATTTGAATTTATGGACTCTTTCTTTGTAACTATAGCTATCTGGCTATCTTCCATCCCCAACCCCCAACCTCAAACTGCCACCTGTAATTTGTGACAAATAGTTTCAAGAATCTTTTACCACGGTCATTAGGAGATGAAATATTATTGTTCCCAACCCCACCCCAAATTCCTCCCATGTGGCCCTCCTCTCCCCCATCCCTTTCCCATGTTCCTTCATCCTGAAAGTTTATGCCACCTCTCACCAGATGCCTGGTTTGTAAGACGTTCCTCATGGCTTCTCTGCTGTCTTGAGGTTTCTATTTCCAGAAGCTAGTTAAAGATCTTTATAATGAGCTCATCCTCAAAACTAATTATTTTTATTTTGGAAATACAGACCTCCTTTGAAAATGCTTTACAAAATACTTTTCTGTTTTCTGTTTAAGACTCTTTGATGTCTTCCAGTCTACCATATCCTTCACCACATTCTATTTTGAAATGACTTACTTTCAGTTTTGAACATCTTTTCTCTTCAGCAAAGCATTCCATTGCTCCAATCCTTCAACATGGGCAGGTGGAATTTGAAGCTTGCCCTTCGATGAGCATTTCTTGCCTTTAATTCTGAAACTCCCCCAAATCCATTCAACTGTAAAACAATTAAGCATTCATTGTTTTACATTAATTTGCCCCCTTCTGACACTGGGAGATAGAAGTTTGCCCAGTTTTTTCAAGAAAGCACAAGAACTGTCCACGTCAAGGAATAAACATCCTGCCTCTGAAATCTTGCAAAATTAATATGCAAGAAAATGGCTTTAGAAGCAGCTTTGCAAACCTCACTATATGACAATACTGAGATCCTTCATACTCATTTTCTCTTCCTTTCCTCGTATTCCCTATTTCTAACATTCAGTCTTGCTTGTCCTCATTATTTTTTAATTGTCTTACTGCCAGAATTCCCACTGGTTTAATTTTCCATTGTAATTTTTCTATTCTGAGGAACTGTTCTTTGTATTACATTTATATTTTTATGGACTGCCCTTTATAATTTCTCCAAGTTTTTTGGAGGCCACAACATTATTTTCAATAGTATTAGCTTGACAATTTATTTTAGATAATCTTGGGAACTTTCAGATAGTATATTTATTCTTCTGTAAGTTAGTTTTATTGAGGCTAAATTACATAAAATAAAATTCAACAATTTAAAGTGCATAATTTGATGAGATTTGAAAAATGTCTATATCTATAGAATCATCAGTCAAGGTAAAGAACATTTCCACCAACCTAGAAACTTGCCTGCTGACTCTCTATAATCAATCCTTTCCTTCCAAACCAGTTTCTGCAATTGCTGATCTGTTTCCTATCACTATAATTTTGACCTTTTAAAAACTTTATATAAATGAAATCATATGATGTATTGTCTTCTGTGTCTTTCTTCTTTTACTTAACATAATACTTTTGATATTAATCTATTGTATTGCATGTATCAGTAATTTATTCCTTCTAATTATTAAGCAATATCACATTGTATGGGTATACCACAATTTGCTTCTCCATTTATCAACTGATGAACATTTGGGTTATTTCAAGGTCACGGCAGCATGAATAAAAAGGTCATGAGCATTTACATACTAGTTTTCTTGTAACTGTGTGTTTTCATTTCTCTTAAATAAATATCTAGGAGTGAGATTACAGGATCATATGGAATTTGCTCATAGCTATACCGTTTTGCATTCCCAACAGAAGTATGTAAGAGTTCTCCCTCCTCACCAACACTTGACATTGTCATTTTTTTAAATTTAGCAAGTAGTATATACTGATATTTAGTTCTGGTTTTACTTTACATTTCTATAATGACTAATAATGTGGAACATATAAAAATGTACTTGTTTGACATTTATATATATATATCTTTGGCTGATGTGAATGTTCAAATATCTTGCCTATTTTTATAGTGTGTCTTGTCTTTTCATTACTGGCTTATACATTTATTTATATACTTCCGATACAAGTCTTTTATTAGTTATATGTTTGGCTAATTATCATCTCCCAATCTCTGGCTTATCTTTTCATTTTCTTAAAAATGTCCTTTGAAAAGAAAATACTCAATTTGGGAGAAATTTGTCATTTTTTCCTTTATAGTTTATGCTTTTTATATCTTATCTAAGAAATTTTTGCCTAGCCAAAGGTCACAAAAAGATTTTCTCTTTTGTTTTCTTATAGCAGCTTTACAGTCTTTGTTTTTACATTGAGGGCCTAGCTCCATTTGATAATATAAATTATTTTGCTTTAATAAATATAAGACCCTTCAGGTTTTCTATTTTTTTTCTCAAGTAAGCTCAGACAATTTGTACTTTCAAGGAACTTGTCCATTTCTTTTAAGTTGTGAAATGTATTAGCCTAAAGTTGTTGATAATATACCTTTATTATCTTTTTAGTATTAATGACATCTGTAGTTTTGTTCATTTTTTCATTTTTTATATTGGTAATCTATGATTTTATCTTATATCCTTGATAATTCTGTTTATCAATTTTATTGAACTTAATAGACATCGGAATTTTGCTTTCATTTATTTTTTCTGTTTTTGTTGACTTTCTATTTCATTTTATTGGCTATTATCTATAAATGTAAAATGAAAAATTTAGATAAATGTGATGTCTTACCTTCCTTTTGTTTTACTTAATTTATTAATTATGAGGAGGATTTAGATTTAGTATATTACCCTTTAACCTCAAACCAACCTAACAATTTAGATGTTTTTCCTAATTTCTTAAATAAGTGATAATAAAACTTAAAACTTAAGGTAAATTTTAAATTGCTATCAACTGTGCTAAATCAAAACAATTGAATAAATTTGGCATAAAAGCAAATGCAACCTCTGAGCATGAAGATAACTTTATAAGCAAACATTGCTACTTTTATCAATTCTGACTAAAATTTATGGGTTACAGACCTTTACATGATATTCTTAAAGAGTGTATGTGAATCCTAATGAAATGCTTGTATTGAAATTTTACATATTTTTTTTTGGTTCTTATATGAAGCACTCAATTTATTTCACAGACTCCTGTTAACTTATTTATGACAGTTGGGTGGTTCTGATTGACAGGAACAATATTATAAAGTGGAAACTGGTACATACATATTTTTCTTAGCTTTACTTTGGTGGAGAGATTCTAGAGATGGGAATGACAGAAAATGTATCTTCAGGGAATAATGGAAAAGCTGAAAGATACTATTATCACAGAATAGATTTTGTGTCATTTTTGGTTCTCACTACAAAGGAAGATGTGAAAATGTAGTTTGCTAACTTCAATACTTCATTGCCTGCCAGTCTATGCTTTAAACCCAGAGAGGGTTTTTTTTTCCTTTGGTACTTATTTCAGAGATTCTGAAGCCTGAGTAATTATCAGATGAAACGACTCTTTGATTTCATTGCTCTATTATACCAGATTCTCAAGATAAGTTCACTGACATATACTGTGATAGGTTTCTGTACCCAAAATGCTATTTAAATTTTTGCTGGGTGGGTTAATTTTTAAAATCAATTTTGAGTTGTGTCTGGAGATGAATCTTAGCAATCATTGATTGAAATGTCTTTTTTTTTAAACCACTTTGCCCCAAAATTAACATTTTTAAATTGATAGCTGTATTTCAATCATTTTTAAAATGGTATGCATGAATTTTTAAAAGATTTATTTTTATTATGAAATGAATGCTTTTTCTAGGAATAATTGTGGGACCATAATATGCTTTTACTTCAAGGATGTTTAACGTAATCCTTCCCATAATCATATATCCAAATTGCCTGCTATTCAGTACATATTTGAAGTAACCCTTGACAGGGTGCGTTTTCTTCTGAAGACTAGATCCTTCAGGAGAATGTAAAATCATAAAGTTTACATTCTGTTCCCAGAGTTAGTCTAGATCAGTGATGAGACTCACCTAGGAATGATCAAGAGTCACCTAGCAAATTTCAGTTGCAAACTTTTATCTCATACAAGATAAGAACAGTATAATAAAAATCTTAGAAATCAACTTCAGACTTTTTTCTCAGAAGCAATGAGTTTCATGGGGATCACAATGTGAGATAGTCCCACACCGAATCCTATAGCAGGTTGGGTATTCATTAAACCTAGCACAGAGTGAATCAACTTTCTACTCCCTAGCTAGCTAGGAATGTAATAGCACCTCATGCAGTTTTGGATTTAGAACTTCCCTAGTCATTGTGGGTAAAGTAGAGACAAAATCCTACAAACGTGGCAGGAAACCAAAATTGAAGAAGGGCAGAGGTCCATACCTTACTTATCTTATAGTGGCTGGTACAGAATGACATTTACTTATGGTGTGTGGAGTGAACTAATTCTAGCCCATCTCTGGTTTTACCTGTACTATCCCAACACAGTCTGGAGAGCTCACTTCAAGTTAGTAAAACTCAATTTCTATTTTACTGTATGTGAAATGGAAGTAATAATAATTCCTACCATAGGGTGATATTTTGAGGCACTAATGATAATAATGCATTCATGAGAATATATCTTTCTGATGGGACTCAAAAATACGTTTAGTTTATAAATAGAAAAAGGTTGGGGCCTCTACTTTTTATTTCTCCTGAATTGGACTGTATATAAAGAAAAATGTTTAAATCCTCCAATCTTATTTCCTAACCCCTAGTGATATTCTCTTTTTGCATTTTGCATCACCTTTTATGGTTTTACATATTTGTGTTCACAGATATATCCTCATTTGTGCTTCCCAGTAGTCTTTAGATATAAAGCTAAAGTGTCTTCAATCCCCAAAATGCAGCAGTTCAAAATACAGAATAACTAAGTGATCATTTTTCAGGTGCCTCAGAAAAAGAAATGGTTACCGGCTTTGAGCTTGTCAGGCTCCTTGAGCGCCCCTTGCTTCGGCAGCCATAAGTTGCCTATATGATCAAGACAAATACGGAAGAAAAAAAATCAATGAAAGGTACATGTTTGAGCAAATATTGATAAAACTGAAGAGACCATAGCTGGCTTAGTGAAAATGATTCAACTGAAATGACCTGTATTGTATAAAAGGGTCATAAATTCTCAGGAAAATGGTACATTACAATATGTCAATATTAACACACATGAAAATCTATTGTGAGCTAAGATAAGAAGTGGTGGTAAAACAAGGGACTATTCTCTGAGAGAATCAGCATGATCCCAAGGATATATTTACTGAGTTGATTTAGTGGCAAAATCAGAGATAATCTGATTTTGGCCTCAATAAGAGAAGAAAATTACCATGGAAGTTTGTCTCAGTCTTCATTTTGCCAGCTGGGTGCTTTGAAGTCTGGGTGCTACAGAGGCTCAAGATCATCACTACACCCAGAGAGCTTCCCTTTGGAAAGATTCTGTACTTTCAAGTGAGTCCATATAAAGTTAGAGGCACCAGCAGATTATTTTAATGGAAAAAAGTCAGAGTACTTTGATTGAAAGGTGAGCTGTCGCCTCTTCTAATTGCATGCTATTGTGCCCATTTTAATTTTTCCTAAGTATCTGTTGGCTCTTCATGACCTACTAATGAACATAATTGCCCCAGAGAATGGCCAAGGAATATGAACTCCCCTGATGTTTTGCTTTAAGGCTGACCACCAACTCAGATGATCAGTTTAAGGTTATTTTTTCAAAAGACGTCTCCGTAGACTGAAAAAGAAAGGACAGGAGAAACCCCATGTATGTCAAACAGTGTCCGTCACACTTGATCAAGACACATGGAAGATGACTTGCAACCATTCTAATCTCTGAAAATTCAGCATAATTACAGCAGACAATGTTGATATTAAATCAAGAACCTTATTTGTTTTCCCAATCCCCAAACTTCAAATATTATGTCTTTATGCCAAGCAAGATTGCCCATTTAACAAACATTATAACAAAATGCTTGGTAGTTCCTAAGGCCATACAGCCAGTAGCACTGAATATTTTTTCAAGTGATTGGATGAACTGATGTTTTTGCTTTTTTTTCCATTTTCATGCCATCTGGTAAAGATTAAGTTCTGGTGTATTGTGAAAAGAGCTTTGGCTTGGGTCTGGAGCTAGGCACTGTTCCCAAATGTGACACTAACAAGGTAGACTTAGGCAAGATGCTCTTCCATTCTGTGTCTTCTACCCTCATTAATCAAATGCAGTGAAAGGACCCAAATCAGCTCTAAAATATATGTCTTATCAGTGGTTCTTTGATTCAGGTAAAAGCATTCAAAACATGAGCCAATGGCTTTTGGTTTCCCAGTAAATGTGTATCTCATCTCACATAGTAGGACAGATGTAGGCCTTGTGTCTGGATCACATGGCATGGGCATGGTTAAAACCCTGTGCTAATTATGGCCACCCCCAGCTTTCTGGATGACAAAGAATAAGACGCCCTTGTTCATGCAAATCTGATGAATCTAGTTTGAGGCAGAACAAAGGGCCCTGAGTGGATCAGGAAAGCTGAACAGTGGGAATATAAATAAAATTTCCATGTTTCTGCTGTTCTTACTCCAAGACCTGAAAATGGGATTCAACATCAATTATGATTTACAAGGAACTCACACTGGTAGTAACTGCAATGATTATTGGACTACAGTGTGTTAAGAACTGGGCAAAGGGATTCAAACACTGTCTCATTTAATTTGCACAATGATCTTTGAGATGCTCAACCTTGCAAGATAATGAAAATGAAACCCAAAAAAGTTAGGTGACTTGTCTAAGATCACACATCTGATATAATGGTACTTCCATAAATATTCCAAATCTTGTGCTCTTCTTTCACAACACTGCTTGCATTTGAGAGAAATTATGGAAAAGATCATGAATACATATGGCTATTAGACCGTATATTTGAACCAGATGCATAACAGTAGTAAATCAGTGCCTTACAACTACCACTGGGGATAATTAAAAAGATAAGGTTTTATAAAAGTAATATAGCAAATATAGGCAATGCACTTTCAAATAATATAATCTCATTTATTCAAGATCATTATTATATTCATTTATGTATATCTCCTAATAAATGTTTTTCTTAGGTGCAGGTATTTCTCATTCTTTTTTAAAACATATATTTTGATGGACCAGTTACTCTGTGTGCCAGATACTATATTTGCACAGGGGTGCTCATTCAGCAAATACCTTTACTCATGGAATTATATTCCAGTGGAGGGAGACAGACAATAAGGAGTACATAACTAAATTAACAAGAAAATCTTAAATTATAAAAGAAAATATAAAAGAGATTAAAAGGGTGACAAATTATTCAGCTGTGAGAAAGAAGGGAACCCTGCCATATGGGACAGCATGGATAGATCTAGAGGACATTATGTTAAGAGAGATTAGACAAAGAAAGACAAATACTGTATGATATCACTTATATCTTGAATCTTAAAAAAAGTCAAACTCGTAAAACCAGAGAGTGAAATGGTAGTTACCAAGGGCAGGGGAGGTGGAAGTATGGGGGGTATGGGAATGGAGGAATGGGAAAGAATGGGAAAGATGTTTAAGGGAACAAAGTTACAACTCGAAGATAAATAAGTCCTGGAAACCTAATGCCCAGTATAGTGATTATAGATAACTACATTGTATTATAAACATCAAAATTCTAAGAGACTAGATCTTAATTTTTCTCACCACAGAAAAGAAATAATTATATAACATGATAGAAGTGTTAGCTAACACTAGAATGGCAATTATATTGTAATATATGATTGTATCAAATCAACATGTTGTACACCTTACATTTATATAATGTTATATGTCAAATATAGCTTAATTGAGAAAGGGGTCACTGATTCCGAAAACAAAATGTCATTAAAAAAACTCATAAACTTTGCATTTATCTGAATTTGCCCCAAAATCCTAGTATTCTTCTTGTCTTTTAGCCAACTGGAGGGTCACAATGCACCTTTAAACACAGGCGCTTCTGGAAGCTCCTTTACCTCAGGGGCAGCGGCTCCTCGGTGATGTCATGTTTCCTTCCTGACTGTAGGAATACCATTTAAAAGCAACCATTCCCAGGGAGTAAAAAGCACAGCTTCTGGATCTCAAGTCATACCACCAAAATAGTCCATTAAACTGCTTTTTAGCTTGTTACATCATAATGAATCAGTCCCTTCCCTGGACTATGTTGATTGCTTTTCCCTGCCTTTATCCATTTCAGTGTGAGCCTGTACTGCCAAACACATTAGGAGGGGACTAAGGAAATCCTATAGAAGAACAATGACAGGAAATTGACATAGCCATTAAGAACTCTGGAAAAATTAAGTTAGAAGAAAGTGGAGCTTGGCTTGTTGCCATTTTGGAATAAGGAAAGAATTGCAGGCAGGAATAGATGTAGAAAAGTTAACATAAAACAAAAATAAGAATAGCTGTGAATAAAATATATTGAAATAAAGGTTAGTACCTTGGAAAATAGGGTAATGGTAGAAAACTACTTTTTTGGGGGGTAGGTCATAACCATTCTAAATTAAGGCTCTGATTTATTTATTTACTTATTTTTGGTCTTTTATTAAAACAAAGATTTCCCTCAGCTTGGGATCAAGGGATAGCCAGGCTTCTCAGCACAGAGCTGATTCACTGAATTGGGGAGTTTTATTTTCCTTAAACATCTGTAAGGAAATATGTTGTTAAATATTTACAGGTTTAGAGAGCATTCTATAATAACAAATCTTAGATAAATAAATTCAATGAGTTAGGATCTGGTTACTTGGGGGGAAAAATGACCTCATTTGGAGTATGACACAATTGGAAAGCAATTTTTCCATTTATTTTAAAGGAAATTCATCAATGATTATTTTGATCTCACCTCTATGTCAGATGCCCATATCTAAAGTCAATTAGGGAAATGAGTAATAATGAAAGAAAATCCTTATGAATGACTGGATGAGCATGTGAAAACAGATCATGCCTAAATTGATCTTTATGTTGTAAAAGCTCTTTCTTGCTTTTTGCTTATTTATATAGAGCTATTTTCTGCAACACTGATGAATATATAAAGCAAAGCTTTATCTCAATAAAGAGTCACCTGATAGAGTGTATCAGGGAGACTGATAACTTCATAGATTTTCAGAGTTGGAAGAGACCCTCAAGACTATCCAACTTCCAATTATAAATTAAGAAACTGGGGCTGAGAAAACTTACATGACTTACGTTAAGACACATTTCACTAGAATAAGCACGTCTAAATACCAAGTTTCCTGATTTCCAATTCAGTGCTGTCAGGGAAGACTTATCGAATCAATAAATCCTTACCTCTATTAATTACTTTTGAATCCTGTAGTCAAAGAATATGAGTCAAAGGATCTATCAGTAATCATTCTCAAAGCTATAATAAAATGTATGCTTCATGTAAGGTAGACAATGGCTAACTCCAAATGCAGAAAAATTTAGGAATGCTGTGAGAGACTCATCTTGAGGACCAATGACTATGGCACAGTCAGATGGCCAACCAAATGGATACTGGTCATAATCCCTTGTCACTTGGATTCTGTGAGCTTTGGAGAAGTGAACAGTTTCTGTCTTATCCTTCAGTCAGCTGAATCTTCCACTGTTCAACCCTGTATTTAGATTTCAAACATAAATAGCTCAGGTCAAGAGGAAAGGCAAAAGCTGGGGTAAAGAAAGGGAACCTTGTAATACGTGGGGCTCAATTATCTGTCCCATGCAAAAGAGAGCAAGAGCAAGGCCCTTCTGATTTACAGTGAGATCAAGAAAGCCCCAGAGGGCTCCTGGGAGCCGTAGAACTTTATTCCTGCATCTAAAGCAGGAGCATTTCCTTATCTCCATTCTCATAGTCTCAGCCAGAACTAAATTTAATAATTGGATATCTGGCTGCATAAATTCATGCATTTATTTAAAAACATAGATTGTTTAATCAATCTTTAATCTTTTTAAGTTTGGGTTTCCTCCCCTAAAACAAATTCATAAGTTTACTAAAATAAATTAATAAAAATATAAACATTTATTAGGACTGGCTTCAATCTTGTTGTGAAGATTAGATGAGTGCTTGCATGCAAACCTTCGGGCACAGTGCCTGGCTCATAAGTACTAAAATATCAGTAATGATGAGGGGGAGGAAAATCAGAAGAGTCTATTTCAGACGCTAAAAACAGCATTCATGATCCTTGACCACAACATAATCTCCCATAGAGAAAACCCCTTGTTATGGTAGGACATACCTCACAATGTTAAAAATGCTGTTTACCCTCTTGCCTCATTGAGACAATCTTCACACTATACTTGTTGGAGGTGGTGTCCCAATAACTGAAAAAGAAATGTATATTGATTTTATGAAGAAGTTGAGTTCAGGATAAATTTTATTATTGATAATTCACCCACTTCCTAAAAAGGTTTGAAGTAACTTATAAAAGGTATAGGTATCAAGCACCATTAAAACAAAGTTAATGAATGAAGGCCAAGTGACATGGTAAGATGCGTGGGCCAGAAAGCCTTGGCTAGAGGTAATTACTACAGTGGCACATAAAACTTACTGCAGAAGTTCCTGGCAGTTAAGATCAAAGCACCTAAATAATTATTGTTATAAATAAAATGAAGCATATAAATTTATATTGGATATATTTTCCCTGGCTTTCCACTCTGAAGGGAAATTTATCA
The DNA here is from genome assembly GCF_040802235.1 of Manis javanica. Classification (NCBI taxonomy): domain Eukaryota; kingdom Metazoa; phylum Chordata; class Mammalia; order Pholidota; family Manidae; genus Manis; species Manis javanica. The sequence goes on from NC_133165.1 coordinate 72,617,764, forward strand.
TGTAGGCAGTGTCCACAATAGTTGGTTTTATTAGATAAAGCTATCTCTTTTATAAATCTTCATGAATCTTGAGGACTCAGTATTTAAATTTTTCACTCTCTGAAGGAATTTCAATAGGGAACAAAAGTAATCAAATGTGATACAATCCAGGAATTTGGCTTTCTGATAATTCAGGAACAGAGGATTAGACTGATGGTGAGGATATCCTTATATTGTCTCTATTGGCTATTTATTAACTAACCCTGATTTTGCCTGAATTAGAAGAGCAATCAACTTGAGGTAGAAGTCATTATAAGTACCTAAAATATAGGTATTCTTAATTATTAATTAAAGGAGATATACGTGCTTTAGGTAAAATGCTTGGCATGTGAGTTTGCAAAAGTTCTCTATTTTGTTATGAAAATTAAAGAACCTGACTTGATTCTTATGTAAATTAAAAGTTGACTTTCATAGGTAGGAGGCAGGCAGGCAAGAGGGTAAACAGCTTCCTAGGAATCTGTCCCGATCTCAGCTGCTTGAAGCCCCAGAAGTCCATCCATCAAAGAATAGTTCCTAACCAGGAGTCCACCACAAAATCACTCAGGGAACTTTTATCAGACTACTCTCTTTACACCCACCAAATTTGAATCCCCAAGAGTGGGGCCTGTATAATAGTGTTTAAAAACAAAGTCCCTAAGAGATTTTGATGGAAGTCCTGAATAAAGCTCTAAGCCTAGATATCCTTTTGCATGTCAAAATATGCTAAACACTTACGGTTTGGGTGAAAATGATATTGAGCTTGGTAATAAGTTCAGGTTGGCGTACTATTTAAGGCCACTTCTGGAATGTCACAGGAACATCACATGATCAGTACAGAAAAGAGTGCTTAACTTCCCATTTGGTGTGGCAGGAAGGCACACATCCTGTAACAAATGATTTACTTTATTAATTTAAGACCCACTCCATTCTAAAAAAAAACTTGCACTTACATACAAATTCTTTTGAGTAAGCTGAAGAGGAGGAAAGCTGGGATAGCATCCTGTTTTATGCCACTTTCTCCTGGCATTTGACCTACAAGGCTCTATTTCTCTTCGCTTTAGTTCCTGTGCTGGTCTGAAGATGAGCACCTTCTAGACTCGCCACCTACACTCCTGCCCCTGGTGTCTCAGCTAGTCTCCCCTACACAGAGGTGACTTCCAAACTGACATCTTCTGCCCCAAACTCTCCAATGACTGCTGAAGATTTCCTCTTGGATGTCAAAATTGAACTTAATATGTCCAAGACTAACATCTCGATTCCTTACTTCCCCACCTCAGCCCATTCCTTTTTTAGTCTTACACATTTAATTGTTCATCCTTTTTTCTTTAACTGCCTTACTGAGGTCTCGATCGACATATGAAAAAACTTTACATGTTCAACATATATAACCAATGAGTTTAGAGATGAACATACATTCGTGAAACCATCACCAGTCTTTGCCTTAAATACATCCATCACCTCCAAGAGCTTCCTCCCACTCTATTTATTGTTATTATTATTTGTGTGTGTGTATGTGTGTGTGTGTGATAACAGTACCTACCATAAGATCCACCCTCTTAGCAAATTTGAAGTAGACGCTAGAGTACTATTGACTATAGGCACTGTGCTGTACAGTATAGATCTCTAGGACTTACCCAACTTGCCTAATTGAAGCTTTGTAACCTTTGCCCAACGCCTCTCCATTTCCCTCTCTCCCAGCCCCTTGTAACCATTCTACTCTCTGCTTCTCTGAGTTGGACTACTGTAGATTCTTCATATAAGTAGTATCACATAGATTTCTCTTTCTGTGTGTGGCTTTTTTACTTCGCATAGTGTTCTCCAGGTTCATAGATGTTGTTGCAAATGGCAAAATTTTTCATTCTAAAAATCTTCATATTTATCCTACTTCTCTCCATCTGCTTGCTACTGTCCTATGCAAGCTACTACCATCTCTCACTTGGTTTATTCTAATAGTTGCTGCACTGATCTCTCTGTTTGCATTCTGCCCTAGCATTCACTCTTTACAAAGCAGTTAGAGAGTTGCTCTCATTAAAGACCAGCTAATTACTTAAGCATTTCACCTAAGAAGAGCCTTTGAGAAAATCCTTAGGTACTGCAGTCATTCAAGTGCATTAAAGACTAAAGCACCTCAATATAAATAAAACACATGGACATTAAGGAGGGTTTTATAATCAGGAAAACAGGATGAATGACACAGGTCTACAAAATAGACATTTATGTATAGTCTGAAAAAGCTTGAGACTAATAAGTGTTGATTTCTAATTTTAAACGGAGGTAATATAAGCAAACATATAAAATATTTTTCTTCATTAAATCACAGTAACACCATGATTTTTCAGGAAGGGGATGGTTCAAGAGAATAGTCATTTGCTATTTAGTCTATTCCAGAAGACGATGTTTTCTAAAATTTCTCTTTGCTGTGGTATACACATTTAATATCATTTTATTATTTTCCCTGAAATCCTCTATCTTATATGAGTCCTTACTTAGTCAAGCCAGCCATAGTTCAGCCAACTGTGGTACTTCTAAGGAAGGCATCTCCTGTGTTGGTGCAAGGTCTCTGTGGTTTTCTATGGCTTGGAGGTAAAGTGTGAACGGGAATTGGTGTTGGACGGGGCAGGGGTTAGGTCACATACTGTTCCAACTGTGTTAAAGAGTTTAGAGTTCATTCTGAAAGCAAGGAGAATACAAGTTACTCTCATTAACACTTACATTTGTTCCTGAAGACCTTGCTGAGTGTTAAGCCACTAAATTAAATGTTTTTATGGGTTCCATCCAAATCAACTTACATAGATAATTTTTACATATCAATAAATATATATCATTTGAATACTGAAAATTTTCTGTAAGTATGTGAATGGATATTCTGAATCCTAATTTCCACTGTGGGGTGGGGTTCCCATATCAACAATATCCCACACCAGTTGGGTGACTTACAATTCAACTCAATTCTGACACTACTCAGAGGTAGCATCAGATCCCATAGGTCTGATGGATTCAGCCCTACAGGACTGCCCATGGTCCCCACTCCCCACCCCACACCAGGACTTGAGATGCCAGTCCAAGTCCAGATTGTTACCTGTACTTCTGACTGCTTTGCAAGGCTGTTCTTCTTGGGTTCAATTAATTTGCTAGAGTGACTCACAGAACTCAAAGAAAACATTTTATTTTCTATATCACTGGTTTATTATACAAGGACATAACTCAAGAACAGCCAGATGGAAGAGACCCATAGGGCAAGGGGTGTAGATGGAAGCCTGAAAGTTTCAATTCTCTAATCACCTGGCTTGTTCTCCCGGCAACCAGATGCCTCCTCAGGTTATTTTAGGAAAGACTTTTGAAAAAAATCATCCATTAGTATAACAAAGGACATCTTTATATTACTCTTACCACAAGAAATTCTGTAGGTTTTAGGAGATGTGAGCAAGGAACACTGGACAAAGCCAAATACATATGAAAAATTTATTTTGGTCATCTAAATGTAACCAAATTTATATTTCTTATAAATCGTAGTATCACAGTATGATAGTAAATGCAATCCATACATAAAATATATAATATACATCGCAAAGATTTATTGTACTTGATAAAGAAAGGACTTTCTTCTGGGTAGTGGAGGAGAATGTAAAGAAGAAAGTCTTGGGAAGAGGCATATGTTATCTTACATTCACAATGAACTAAAAACAAAGTTTTCACACACACAATAGCTACAAGGTAAAGTAAAAGCTGACATGAAAATAGTGAATGCACAAAACAGATAAAGAAACATACATCTTCAACACTCTTATTGAATTTATGCAAGCAAAACGTGTTTTAGATTCATCCAAAAGTTGCATCCACATCAAATTTGTCCTTCTGCATCAAGTAAGTTGGTAAATGTATCTTTGCCTAAAGTTGTAATGTCTAAACACCACCCCATATAGTGTATTTATTTAGTGTGTTTGGAAGTAAAAAGAAAAGTTGTTACACTGAAAAATAAGTTTTCTAAAAAATAATCTAATTCTTCAAATGACATTATGGTGAATAGTCATTAACAGTCATTATGGGATGTATATCTTTAGCAATGATGGAGGACATTAAGCAAGCAAAGATCAGATTTGGCTGTTAGGAGTAGATTCGTTTGTAGGCAAGCATTTATATCTCCGAAAGATATGAGATAGAGAGTGAATGGAGTGGAGCGTTAGTTATCAGATAAATTTGACAGGACCTGTTGGTTGTATGAAAACGGAGAATGTTGAGAGAAAGGAGTTGATGACAGTTCGCTACTGAGATGGTATCACAGGACCAGAAATAGCATCAGGATTGGGGGAGAGATGATCAGGATGGGGGAGTCATTTATTTACGACTTACTGGTTTTGAAGTCACTACAGGACACCTAAGGGCAGATATCCAATAAGCAGTTACGCACGTTTGAGAACTTGGCTGAAGCTAGAGCTTTGATAGTCACTTCATATGGTTATTTGAAGCCAGATGATAGGATTGGGTTACTTAGGGAAAGGAAATAAAGAGGCCACAGGAGAATTTAAGGGCCACCAGATTTTAAGGAATGGAAAAAAGTGAAATTCATAAAGAACATCAAGAAGCTAGAAACAGAAAGAAAACCAAGAAAATGTTGAGGTTACACAGTTAAGGAAAGAGTTTTTCAAGGAGGAAGGGACAAATGAGATAAGACTAAAAAATGTTTATTGGATCTAGCAACAGAAGGATCACAGGATATCTTGATGAGAATGATCTCAATGGGACATTGGGAGCAGAAGCTATTTGGAATGTGTTGAGGGAATGTGTTAAGCTGGAAACAAACTTGAGAAAATCACCTGGAAGAGCTGACGTCCTTAAATATAAAAGTCAGACTATTTATATTCAGAAACTCCTTTGGGAAGGTCTCATAGCACCTATTATTTCTCTACAAACTGCTTAGCTGCACAATGAGATGAAAATAGCTTCTATATTCACCTCATTCCCCTCTAAACAGAGGCTAAAATGGATTTTATTTTACTGAATTTACTTTAAAAATTTACTTTAAAAATTAACTTGACTTTTGGTGTCTTGTAGATTTATGTCCTGAAATTCAACAAACCATTTTGCATGATTGGAGTGATTTTCATACAGGCAAATTGTTCCTCTCTTCCAATGGCTTCACACAAGTTGATCCTGGGAGTGCCAGGGGGTTTCTCAATCATCTGAATTCATGCTAGTGGTCACTTGGACAGAATTTAAATAAGGATGCCAAATACTTTTAAGACAATTCTAAACAATCTCAGGAAGTACAGAAATTATAGACTTAAACTGTTTCTTTGTAAGACTCACTGTTTTTGTCAGCGGTGGTTTGCTGGTTTTCTTGTTTACTGTTGGAATCATGTTCCTAAACTAATAGTGGATGCTTTTAAATGTAATTTATATATCCCTCTAAAATTTGAAAAGTAATTTGTGTTATGCTCTCCTATTTAATTATTTCAACTATGTGAAGTAATATTACCATAATTTCTTCCCTAGTTGCTCACAATGAAAACCTGAGCCTTCTGATTCTAAGTCTTCTGAAATTCAGTTCAGGAACACCTGGACTTTCATTTGTGTTTAGGTATTTTCTTATAAGCTATGTCCTAAACAGAATTTCAGCTGGCTAGGAAGATGCAAATAATAGCAAAATAAGAATTATTCAAAATAAATAAGAAACAAAATGGAAGAAAAATAAGGACAAAATGTCTAATAGAGCTAAACATTTAGGTCATTAAACAAAATACTTGTTACATAGTCATACACTTTTCCAAGAGGAGAACCATTAATTACTTTTTTAAATAAAGAAGCATAACTTACATATGTGCACAAATCTTAAATGTACAGCACAACAAATCTCCTCATATATATGTATGCATAACCACCTTGATCAATTTATAGAACATTTCCATCATTCTCATAGGTCCCTCATCTTCCCCTAAAAGTAACCTCCATTCTAACCTCATCACATATTACTTTTGCTTGTTTTGGGACATCATATAAATGGTTTGCATTTTGCAAATACAGTTTGCATCTACTTCTTTTTCTTCAGTAGTATGTCTGTGATATTCATCGTTCTTTTTCCAACAGGTATTCGGACTTTTTTCTTTCATTGTATGCTTATCTCACCATTCATTTATACTTTCTACTGTTGTTGACCCCTTGATTGTTTAACATTTTGGGCAATTACAAACAAAACTCATAAGAATGTCTTTGCACATTGCTGTTTGTGGATAAAGGCATTTGTTTGGTTGAGTGTATTTCTAAGAGTGGAATTACTGCATCATATTTTAGCTTTAACAGGTCCTGCCAAGTATTTCTCTGAAGTTTTTATATCAATTTATATTCCAAACAGCAATTGGAATATAAATTAGTATAAAAACTTCCCATTACTCCACATCTCAACCAGAATTTTTGCCTTCCTTCTTCTGGATGTTTGCCATTTTGGTAGGTGGATTATGGTATCTTATTATTTTTTAAATTTGCATTTCTCTGATGACTAATGATAATGAGCACATTTTCACAGGTTTAGTGGTTATTTTGATATATTCTTTTGTCAGGTGTCCTGTTGAGTCTTCCACCCATTTTTAAATTAGACTTCTTGATAGATGTATCTATGAGAAATATTTTCTCTCAGTTTATGGCTTGCCTTTCCATTCTCTTAATGAATGTTCATCTTTTGATGAACAGAAACTTTAATTTTAATGAGGTCCAACTTATCAATGTTTTTTAAGTCATCGTGTTTTTGTGTCCTGTTTAAGAAATTTTTGCCAGTGTTAATGTAATAAAGACATTCTTTTAATTTCTTTAGGATGCAAATTTGACTCCAAGAATATTTTAGCAGCTAAGTAAGAAAAGAATTCACAACCAACAAAATCCCTAGTGTTCATATGGTAAAAGCAAAATAATGTTTAAGAAATATCCTGATAACAAGGTCAGAATAAAACTTGTCCTGTAGTACCATATATGAATTATAATGATCGACACCCCCAAAAACATCCTTACAATATTAACAGGGATGAGTTGCTTTTTATAACATTCCTTGATACAGCCAATTGTTTCTTGCTAAAGAGCAAATGAGTCAATATAAGACAGATTTAATTTTATGGTAGGTCACTGAGCATCTACACAACTCTCATAGATAGCGTTTTCTTCAATAAAGCTTTTTAAAGAGTTGGAGCAACTGTGAGAATAAGATTTTATTCCCAAAGAGTATTGGAATCCAATTATTTCATGTTGCCAGATTAATATGGACCATGTGCTTTAATAATTGGAGAGCCCAATGAAGACACATTCCTGTATAGAAAGCCACTCTGCTTAGCTGGAATATGAATGAAAGAAGTAACTTGGGCAGAGCCAGGTTACCCTGTAGATGGATAAAATGCTTGTGCAGCCTGTCAGTAAAGAACTATGCAAAAATTTTTTGAAGGAATTTGGTGTCTTTAAACAAGCACTAAAGTCATTTACTGTGTGAAGTCAGAACTTGGATGGATTCAGTTATTCTTATTTTATTTTACAAAAAATGAGCAGGATGGCATGCCATGAATAACCCTGTTTTTGCTTATGCCCCTTAAAACCTTCCCTGTCCATAGGGCAGAAGAAACACCTTTTGGCATCATATGATATTGATATCTTATTTTTAAGAACTGAATGAGGGACCTCCTTAACCCTTACCTGAGTCTCATTTCTATCACTCTGTCTCCAGAGGCAACCACTACTATGAGTTTGGTGTATATGATTATATATATTATTCATCACAAAGAACATATATTTTTGTAGAACATTTGTAAAATGAAGAAAAGGAAAATAAAATAATAAATATCACTCATGATCCCATAGCTCAGAGATGGTGCCTATGGTTTGCTATGTTTTCTTCTAGTTTTTCTTTATGCATACTATATTAATGTTTACAACAAAAAATTCCAGTGTCTCCACAAGCAGCATTCATTAATGGTTAATGGCAGAGACTCTTGAAGTAGACAGTTTGAATTTGAATTATAGGTCAACAGTAACCTAGATCTCCTCTTCTCTAATCTATCCCTCACACCTCTACCTCCACCAACTCACTCAGAGTATAATATATCTGCCGAGACCTTCTCTGAACTGTGGTTTATTTTCATTTCCATAATTTTACAGATGAAGAAACTAAAGCACAAGGTAGTTAAGCAATGCATTCAAGGTCACATTGCTAAGAAAAGTGTGCAGGGCCTGTGGGGACAATGGGGGTTGATATAGGTCGGACAGTCTTCAAGAAAGGTGAGGGTTTGAATGTTTTTTAAATAACCTTTTTATTTTGGAATAATTTTAATTTTACAGAAAAGTTCTGAAGATGATTCATACAGTTCCAGTTTACCCCTCATCCAGTTTCCCCTACTGGTAACATTTTACAATAGTCAAAACTGAAACTAACATCAGTGCATTACTTTACTGAGATTTTTTCAGTTTTTCCATCAATGTCTCTTTTCTTCTTCAGGACTCAATTCAGGACATCACATTGCGTTAGCTGGATTATGTTTTGAAGATAAATGATAGTGGGGGCAGGAGGGAAAGTTCAGGGCAATGAAGGAGCTGCAGAGCAATCCAAGTAAAGGTATTGAGCTAGCCTAAGCAATGGGCTGTGCAGTATGAGAGAACTGACTTGACCAGGATGAGCTGCTTAGTGGTAGTAAGAAGTGGAAAGGTTTAGAAAATGAGTTTAGATAGCATGAGGTGGAATTGTCAAACAGAGCAATTGTATTTTATGGCTGTTATGGGGAAGGTAGACAAAGGAGAAAGAATGTTGCAGAAAATTGGGAAAGAACATGAATTTCCAGCCCTTCCTACTCAGGTTGGCTCCTGGACAGAATCAGAGAAGAATGCCTGGGAGAGACAAACAGACATTTTGTCATCTAATTCTCATGGCAGCTTTGTAGGAGTTATCATTATGCCCATTTCAGGAAAGGAAATTGAGGTTTATGAAGGTCATGTAAGTTGAAAAAGGTCAAACTACCAATGGGGAGTGGTGGTGGAAATAAACCAACGTCTGACTCCAAAACCTGTGCTTTGTTGTCCAGTTAAATATAAAAATGTTTTAATTATGTTTATCAGAGTTCATGGTGTAACTTGCTTTCTCTTTCAAGCAGGCTGCTAAGTATGATATCTGTATTTCATCACTTTTTCTGAAGGAATGCACTGGGGACTTTGACATCCTGAAGTACTCCTTTGAGGCTCAGAACCTGTCTCCCTTCCTTCATGGACAGTGGCAACACAATAAGGAAAACATCTGAGGGAATCAGTCATTTGGCTAATGTGGTCAGTTGAACCTTGGTGAGGTAGTTATATATTTTTCAAAGTTCAACTGACTGAGGGGTTAGATCATGACCCATAGTGCTAACTAGAGCTTTGGCTCCCATTTTGATCTTGGACCTGAGCCAGAAGAAGACAGGCAACCCAAGATGTGGCAGGAAGCAGCTATAGGCAGTGGCATCAAGGATTTTCAACATGTGACTGTCAGGAAAAGAATACTTCATGGTTACTTTTCCTGACTGATTCCCCTTTGAAGATTAGCGTCTCTGAGAGGGGAAATACCTGAAGGAGAGTCTTCAAAGCACCCTCTCTGACCTCTCTGTTTCTTTATTCCTTCCTCTTGCCTTCTCCCAGTTCTTCTCAGAAGTTCAGGTTTTCTCCTAGGCTATTGAAACAAAATAGTATTCATCACAATTTTATTATTCAAAGGGAGGAATACTCATCACTCAATCTGCAAAATCATTAAAAGTCTGCTTTTATTCTATCACAATATTGACCTTCAAGGCTGATGAGCTGACATTTTCTTAGCATTCTATTGAAATTGCATTCATCATTTTTTATCAGTTGATTTGTCTCGGAATTATAACTGGTTGTCTTTGAGCTTTGCCTGGTTATCTTTCTACCCAATAGTTCGATACCCCTTCTCAATCTCTCCTGTTAACTACTCCCCTTGTAACTGATAAATACTGGAGTGCCCTGGTGGTGCTCAGTCTCCGACCTTCATTGCTTCTCTAGCTTAGCAGTATGTTTGTTCTCATTGACACAGTTGATCCATAAATGAAAGAACAGGGAATGATGGAGAAAGAGACCAGCAGGAAGGGGAAAGGAGATAAAATATCAAACACCTGAAATGTGAATGGTCATTTTTAGGGGGATGTTACTTTTTGGAAATGTTATTTTTGTGCCCTCTCTAAAAAACCTTCAGGAATGTCTTCATTAAGTCCATTTTTCTAATGAAGGAAACAGGTTGACTATTTAATAATTTGCATAAGGACAGATAGGTGATTGGTGGTAAACTCAAGGATGACAGATCTGTTCCATCAAAAACTAAAACATTTTGCATTATAACACATTGCACATCCAGAGTTATCCTGAATATATTAAATGTCTTATCTCTTGGACTGACATGGTTTTATTGGACCATAAGTTTTCAGAAATGACTCTATTCATATTTTCTTCCTGTCTTACTTATGAACTTATTAAATCCAAAAGCTATTGATCCATATTCACTAAAGATGCTGCTGACGGAATGGCCTTTTCATTGGTGGAGGTAGTATATCATCATGAAAAGTTAGTCATGTAAAGTAAGACACATAAAGACAAAAAAACTAATATAATAAGTGAAGATGAGAAAAAGAAATTATTCTCAGGTGTGTGTACAAATTTGGTCTTCTAAGTAACATCATCTAAATAAGCCCTACAATTAATCTCACAAATGTACTAACTAAGCATCTAATAACTCATAGGATAAAAGGAAACAAAGACAATGATGCCTAAAATATTTTAGAAATCAGTGCTTCTTTATTTCTTATGCATTTCCTTATTTTTCATGGTTTGGTTTTATTTTTAATTCAATAAACAAGTAGTTCCAAGGTAAGCAGTTCATACTACTTACAATCTGATGCTTATATCTTTAAAACCCTTTGTTGACTTTCTCACTCCACAGGTAAAACAATAGCTTTCATTGTTATTATACATTATGATGTGCAAAATGCCTTAGATATAATATCATATCTCTCCTCATAAGAGCCTTGGGTTTACATAAAGCAGAGAAGTTAGGAATGAGGTTTCTAGTAACAGATCATCTAGGTTTGACTCTATGACTTATTAGCTATGTGACTATAATACTTAATGTCCTTTTGCCTCAATTTCCACATCTGGGAAATGGAGATATAGACATACAATACCCATTCTGTAATTTTTTATAATATATATGAATTAACACTTGTTACTAAAAATTATAATTATCATCTACTAAATTCTAATCAACATTTTAGAATATTCTAAATGAAAGATATGGTTTCTCCTCATGTTGTGTACTTCAATTAGTGAAGCTAATTTTCAATCATGTAAGTGAAGTGTTTTCAATAAAAGTATTTAATTGGCTCCTCACTTCCTAACAGAAATTAAGACAAGACTCCTCGGCACAGAAACCATTTAGTCTGTGTGGTATGACACTGTTCCTCAATATGGAGTGGGGGCCACAGTGAGAGGTCATCCTGGGGAAGATGAGCAGGTTCTTTGGGTCCCCAGTGTGAGATTTCGCTAACAGGTATTAATTTTTGATATTTCTTCATGTGTTTTCCACACCCAAATGGAAGCATATAGTTTTATTCCAAAGCACACTACGAATGATTTTTTTTTTGAAAACAGATTTTCACTTTTTTATTGAATGAATACTAATGAGGAAATTAGGTTTTTCTACCACTTAAAAATATGTACTTCCACTTTCTCTAATCACACTTGAAAGTCCTTTCTGCTAGCAGGTAAAGGCAAATGGACATGCCTGAATCTACTTGCAACGTAACTTATATTCTATGATACTAAGCTCATAAACAAATGCTTTTAACTCTCTTTTTTTTTAAAGCCTCAAAATTCTTGACATAGCAAGGACATAAAATATTTTGTTGGGTATTTTTTTTTGAGAGGGCATCTCTCATATTTATTGATCAAATGGTTGTTAACAATAAAATTCTGAATGGGGGGGTCAATGCTCAATGCACAATCATTAATCCATCTCAAGCCTAATTCTCGTCAGTCTCCAATCTTCTGAAGCATAACGAACAAGTTCTTACATGGTGCGAATGATTTTGACTAATAATTTCTTTGGAAAAATCTGATGATGACAGCCTTATGGAAGTATATTATAAATTAGGATTTGCTGTTACATAAATTATTTTATGTGGTGTGCACTGACTTGATCTTCCACATAAAAGGCAAAAAATAAGATCTGGAGATCAACTGATTTCTGTAAGTTCATAGAAGTGATTTTCATATTTATGAGTTAATAGATAGAGTGTAGCTTTAGCCATTACCATTTCTAAGTCTAAATTTCCTTGTCTTTCAGTGGGGGATAACAAGTACCTATTTACTTAGTGGATTATTGGGAGGATTAAACAGATATTATGTAATGAGAACTATTCCAGGTACACAGTAGATGTTAAGTCAGTGTTAGTTGTACTAATTTCAGGTAGATGAAAGAAACAGTCCACTCCATTTCAGTGGAATGCTAAGTATATATCACCTGTAAATTAAGCTATAGCAATGCTTTCAATATAAGTAATTCAAGTTCTTTTTTTTTCTTAATATTGCATTGGTGGCCCAATGAGCTTTACTTCAGGTTTTGTATTTAATATGCCTTTCCCAAAATTGGTGTTTAGGATGATTTCTGTCCTCGTGGTTTACATGATCACTTTATTAGAATCCAAAACAAACCCCCCAAAACGTGTTTTGGTCTACAGTAACCTGAGAGACCAATGTAATTTGTATGAGGTAAATTTCCTGTTTGGAGGAAAATTAGTTTTTACAGGTTTTTCTTTACAAAACCAGTTTTGTAGGTAAAGCAATTCCTTCAGTGAAGGAAGCAACAATATACTCAGGTTAGAAATACACAGCATTTTAACAAAAATTATAAAATATAATTTTGAGTTCCTTTGATAAAATGCAACCAGATGATTCAAAGATAAAAGACATAAATACCTTATAAAATGGTTCAACGGGATTATGGAATATCAAAGAATTATTGCTAATTAAAAATTTGGCTGAAAATAAGAAATTCAGAGCTAAATTTGCTTGAAATGAACATGCCTGTGAAATTTTTTTAAAAAAGACAATGGTGAAAAGTGAACATAAGATTGTTTTGTTTTTTAAATTCAGAATCAAGGATTTGGTAAATGTAAACAGATTAATTCAATCCTGCAAATAGTAGAAATGGTATTATTCCACTGAATCAGAGGGGGCTGTGAGATAAGGCTTCACAGAATAAAGAGGGCTGAGTTATGGTCCTGGCTCTGCTATAGCATGCACCTTTGAGTGGATTAGACCCTCTCTCTAAGGTCAGTTTCCTCATCCAGATAATAAGCGTGATTATAACACTTCATATGCCTCCTTCCTACAGGGTGGAAGGATCAAAGGAATAGATTAAAAATATATATTCTGAATTTTAGGTGTTCTGCAAATGTTAGACACAGGTGACAAACAGCAATTAAATAACACTGTAGGTTCAAAATAAAATGTTTCCAGATTTGGCTCAAAACAAACAAACAAACGAATGTGTCTGTTTGGAAAACCATGTGTTATCTATTAACTATTGCTATGTGTTATTTATTGGTACATAGCAAACCAACCCCAAATTTACTGGCTTAGTTTATTTTACCATGCTTCTGTGGGTTAGCCCCGTTTGGACTGTGTTTATCTGTGCAGTTGTTACGCTGTTCCCACCTGGAGCTATTCATGTCACCACAGTCATCTGGAAACTCAGTTGGGACTTGATAGTATAAGATACTTCTGTTTCTGGTGGTTACAGTCTGCTGGAAGCTAGTGGTCTAGAGGGCTTCAAAGGGGAGGGTTCTTGTTGCTGCATCAGACCTTTCATCCTCTAGTTGGCCAGATCAAGCTTCTTTACAGGACAGTCTCAGAATGGGCTCAAGGGCGTGGAAACAGAAGCTGTAAGGTTTTTTTGGAACCTAAACAAAAGTCCTCTCTCCTCATTTCTGCCCCCTTCTACTGATCAAACCAAGGTACAGGTCAATTGAAATTTAAGGGCTGGGACAGTAGCCTCTGCCTCTTTATGGGGTGAGTGACAAAGCCACACTGCAAAAACCCACAGGGGAAAGAGAAGTAATGTGGCATTTTGTAGACAATTTACCATACCATCAATCAGTTGTTTGATTACTGATCCTTTAAACTACTGGTATAGGAAGGACAACACTTGAGGAAGGCTCAGCGGCACAGACCCCAAAGAAGAAGTCACACTTTCAGTAGAGCCAGTTCATTAAAATGGTTAGTCAATGGCAAATGTGAATGAACTAGAGATCTGTGAAGGAGTTTATGTAACAAATACAGGAACAAGTTAGGAAAAGACCAGAAGACAAGTATGACTGGAAACTGTGTGGATTAAGCCAAAGAAAAGGGGCATTAGAGTATTGTGATGAAGTCATTTCAGAGTAAAAGTTTAGCAATCATAGTAAAGTACATTACTGGAAAGATTTGGAAAGGAACAGGTAGTATAGATGAGAGCTGTCTTAACTGGTTCCAAGTACGATTGAACAGGGTAGAAATCAGGGTACATGTAGTATATCATTTCTAAAGCTGTTATGAGCAGATGTTGGATTTCATCAATGACCCAATTCATGAAGCTGTGTGAAAACAGATAGGGCCAAAGAGCCCAAGTTAACTGGTATATGCCAAACTAGGAAGACATTGTCCAAGAGGAAAAGTTAGGTTCACAAATTTGAAAAGCTACACAGGAATAGAAGGGAATTCCATCAGAAGCGATTCCTAGGGTGATCTGAATAATTATCTCAGTTGGTATCATTTCAGTCTGATAAGAGTGTATGTACTAATTATTTAATCAGCATCCGCGCAAAAACACATTTTCAGCCCTCATAATGTTTTAAGTAATACTAGGCTGTTGGGAATACACGGTAAAGCAAGATGTATTCAAGGACCTACAGACATTATCAATATAAATGATAAGAGTTATAAAAACACAAAGTCGAGGAGACATAAAAGGAAGGTCTCAGTCAGTCTTATACAGGGCTGGCTTACTAGAAGATTAATATCTAAGCTGGGACCACAAATGTGGGAATTTACCATGTCATTGTGGGGAGAGGAGTGATTGGTAGAAGATGCATTATGCTTAAGTGCACCTTAGGCTAAGAAATGATGGGTGTACTTATAGAACTCTATTACCTGACAATTTTGCTCTCAGAATTGTAATAACCATAATTACAATTGTTACCAACTACTAAATTCCAACTTCATGCTACTCATTATACTAGGTTCTCTATATATTATCATTAGACTTCAATAAACTAAGTAGCATAGAGTATTTATTCCACTACAGTCCCACACATGGTTAGTTAAATTGGTAAGATATAGATCTTGGTTTAGTTCTAAACCATAGCTCTTTACTCTAGGGTGCACAGACTTTTGACAAAATCATGGCAGAAAAACCAAGGAGCTGTGTTTACCATCCTTGCAGAAGAGCCATGAATTAACCTCAGCTAAGGGACTGCCCATTCCTGGAGACTTGCTTATGTCTCATATTATTTACATCTCAAATTCTCTGATTTCTTTAACAAACAAATAATGGTCATATTCACTTACTTCAAATCAATAGGAAGATATGGGTATTTAATGCCTTTTTTTTTTTAAAAGGGGCAGTGGGGAGAGAGGAAGATGTTTGCCCCTATATCAGAGTTTCAGCATATAGTGAAAAGGATGAACATTTACAACACACACACACACACACACACACCATCTGTGCTCTTAAACAGAAGAGAAATATCTGACAGAAAGAATGGGTATCTTCTCTTGGATAATTTCTGATCTGTTGATTGTATTAGAGTAGAAATTAGATTGTTGGGGGAGGAGGTTCAGGTACATTGAGTCACAGTGTTGATTCTTATTTCATCTCTAAGCTTTGCAGGAACTCTTTCAAAATATAATGCTAAGAATCTATAAAACTGCCTTTGATTAGCAGTAGTCCATTTGGTGAATAAAACACCAAACTAAATTTTCATAAAAGCAAATCAAAAATTTTTTAGTATTTGATAAGCTGGATACAAAAATCTTTTAGTTTTTAGACCTCATTTGGAAGGTTACACTTGAAAACATTTTAAGGAAGACTGTATCTCTTTGAGGTGTATTTAATGAGAATTGAGTCTGCAGAGTTCATGCAGGCAGCATGGAGGAACCTCAAGTTGGTGTTGTGTATCCCACAAGTGAATTATATCAGAAAAATTTCCTTCACGCTTGATGGACTGTGAAAAAAGGGACTTTCCCAGTGGGAGCTGTCTTTCAGGCTTTTTGTGAAAAGCATCAGTTTCACCTGTACCACCAAATATAGACTATTAGATCTCCACAGTGGCTTTCAAACCTCCATCAATCACTGGTCTCCAGTTCAAAGGTTTACTGTAAGCATGGAGGTTGGTGACTATCTAAAGATAATAAGTATTATGGAGCAAACTGGATTGGCTCATTTTTTGGATCTTGTCAAAATATAAGCATTTATTAACTACATGCTTCTTTACTTTTTATTGAGGAAAAATGTGTTTAAGATGTGACTTCTGAATTTAAAAAGTGCATTGTCATAATATTGATATGCGTGCATTGTTATAATATTAATTTAAGATAATGCAAGTGACAAATCACTGTACTCATAATAATGTTCTATAACTTACTATCAGTATCATTTTTTGTTAGTGATACAATATGCACATGAATATTTTTGTGGGATCATTTTTAGAAAGTTTTTTCTTCTGCAGAGATACATTCTTATTAGGAGAAATCAAGAATAATTTTCTCCAAATGTGATACTAATAATTTTTTCATTTGTGTAATATGACATAGCCAAATGTAACAATCTCCAAAGGACTGACTAAATTGTTTTGTTGTACTGTAACATCTTGTAATAAGTATTGTAACATCTTGTAATAAGGGTGATTATGCATCCTTATATATGAGGAGATTTGTTGTACTATACATTTAAGATTTGTCTGTGCACTCCTTTTTGCCCATTGTTTAGCTGTGATTTATTCCCCTGGGGCTAAAATGAATAATGCCAAGGGAGGGTTTGGATGCTGGGAACAATAAAAGATAGTAAGAATTCAGCAAACTTTCAAAATAATCCATTCAAGAAGAAAATACAAACTTGAAGATGAAGGACCTTAAGTTGGTGTTGTGGTCCAACAGGTAACAATAATCCCTCCGATTTAAAATGACACAAAATAAAAATACTATAGAGAAGAATTTATCCCAATTCCTGTCACATGATAGTGATAGCATATACGATCAGTGGTAACCTCCATCTCCTCACCTCCCACTCCCTGCCACCTCCGCCACCAGCTGCCACCTCCTTGCAGGTCCCATTTGCCTGGCTGTGTAGACTTAACAGTTACAGGGCTGCACCTCTATCTTTCTCTGGAGACCTGCCCTTGGTTGATGGGAGCCTCCTCACCAGGAGAGGCCTGGAAGGCCTTAACCATAGGTTGAAGAGGCAGAGGTGTAACAGCCTAGTCCTCTAGCCTCTAGGCAAGAAAGCGTTGTGATGCAATCCTAGCTCCAGAATTCCTACAAGATCAGGAGGCTAGACTTCCCCAAAAATCCTATCTTTGCCTAGCTTTTCCCTACCTTGTATTGATCCTTTTATACCCTTATAGATTTCCCTTAAGAGCAGTTTCTCAAAAAATCACCTGAGTAAGAATCTCCTTCTCATATTTTGTTTCTAAGGAAATTGACCAAGGACAATTGCCAATAGCACACAGTAGTCCTGTGGTGCAGATGACAGTTTGAAATTTTTAGTAATAAGACTGTGTTTTCTAAAACTATTTATCTACCTTGATATTGCTAAGTAGGCATCATGATAATTTTCTATCGCTTGTTTGCTTTATTCCTTGAATTTATTAACTTCTCTTATAGTTTTATCAAATAGCAACTGAACAGTTTGGAATCATATATTTGCATAACATGAAAATCTAAGTGATGAAGCTAATTTTTGTCCAGCAAAGGATCTGAGTAGAACACAGGATTTGGAGCCCAGATAATCGTATGCATTAATACTGGCTCGGTCATTTATTAGCCATGTGACCTTGGTTAAATCACATAAATTTTCTGAGCCTCTATCTAGATTCATTTAAAATTAAAACAATGATGCCATGCCATTTCATTGTTATGATGACCAACACCATGGTAATGTAAATAACATACTTAAACTAGTGCCTGGAACATAGTAGGTGCTCAGTGAATGATTTTTAGCAGTGAAAAGTGGTTTAAATGCAGATATCAGCAAATTACTTAATTAAGCTTGGGTTTGCATTGACTCTGCTTTCAATCTCTTGCTCAGTTTTCTTAACTGATGATGAGTGCCTTATTTAGAAGCTTTCAAACAGGGCCTGTTTAACCAGAACCATAGTGTATATGTGACTATCCTAAGTGAAGCCAGACATTCCAACTGATAGAGAGAGAGAGAGGAAAATGGTGGTACTGAAGTCCCAAATTGTAGAAATTCTAAGCCAAAAGAAGTTGTAAATTAATAACTCATAGGGAAAACTGTCACTTGACAAGTTTTGTCTTCTAAAGTGAATAAAAAGAAAAAGAAGACCGTTGAGCTAACATTAAATATTAGGAGACTGTACCTAAGATCCAAATCTGGTTTCTCTTGAAAAAGGACAGAACTTCATCTGTGGCTGGAGCCAAGTAGAAGCTCCCTTCTTTAGGTAGAACATGTGCTCTCTAGTTTTCAAGAGTTATGATAATCATATAGTTATTGTCAAAATCATCATAATGATAGGGCTAAAATCAATAATTATGTCATAACAATAGACATAAATCATAACTGGCCCTGGACAAACACGTAAATCCTATCACAGCCAGAGTCCCTTTCACTCTCTATTGTTTCTCATACCAAATCCCTCTATTCTGTGTCATTTGCATGTATCATGAGATTCTCTTCACGAACATCTGTTCCTTTCCTTGAGTCCAAGAATCAGTTAATTTATTGGGTCTGTCATTCTTCTAAGTGATTTTCTATTAAGTAAAGGAAACACTATAATAAAATTGGACTAGTATGCCCAAGATGATATACAATGTTCATATAGTTATATTTTTTTCTATAGTTTTCTTTGAATTCAAAATACTTCTTAATTCAAAATATGTTTTGAAAAATTTATACAGACTTGTGCATAATGAAAGCAACAAGAAAAAAAATGGCCCAGTCTTCATATCACTGGGACACAAATAATTTCTCCAAGGCAAGCAGGTTTGTGTATTTGATTTAAGACCACATTTGCTGTACATGGGGAAAACATCTTTTGGAAGGAGTGAACTGTGACTGATAACCAAAAAAAATGACCCATATGGAATACAAAGTTGGAGATATGGACATGATCAGTTTGAGAGAGAAGCAATGCAAGTGTATTTAGAATGGACAGCAGGCTTTGCAATCTATTGCTCTGGAGTTTTAGGGACTTACCACAGACAGTGTTTGTTATTTCAGAACATTTTGCCTCCCAGGAGGAAGAAAGATTAACCAAAAGAAATACAACATTAAAAAATACACAGATGATACAGCAAAATAAAGTCCTAGACTATAAACCACAAAAAGCCCATGATAGTTGCTTGGGAATTACTAGAGTGGCCCACAATCTCCTGCTTCTGTCCTAAGGATGTTTATAGAATGTGAAGATTGAGTAATGCTTGCACTAGCTTTTCAGCAAAGCTCTCACTAACACCCTGCTCTCTTGCGGCTTCTTGGACTTCTAGAATTTCCTTTTGGCACATTTGGCTTTTGTCTCCTAAACTATGGCTTGCCTGTGGAATGTGTGTCAAGAAGCAAGCCTTATTTACTCATTGGGAAACTGACCACTAGTGTGGAATTGAGCATACCTGATGGGCGAGAGAAAGGAGAGCCACATGCTCACCCGCTCACCACACAGGACAAGGGCTCTGGGCGGTGGGGAGTCAGTGCCTATATCTCAAAGGAAACTGCCTGGCATGCCACTTAGTCTCAAGCCTAGAGCATGCTGGTTAATTGATTTTCTAGCCAAAAATTTCCTCTAAGTTCCAGAAATTCCTTCTTTGTATTCCGAAATATCTGAAATTCTTCTCTCTCCCTTATGAGGACAGTGCCTAGGGTCATATGAAAACAATTCTGTTTTTTTCTAACCATAGTTGAGATGGTTAAGGTATAAATAATGTTTTCTATGACATTTAACCTAGTTTCTTAACTCAGTAATTACTTTCATTTTTATTTATTTTTCCTAGTCTAACAACTCTATGAAGGAAGGAAAAAATATGAAACATTTAAAATATCCCTTTTCATTATGGCAGAAGGAGTTAGTATTATTTTTCCTTCAGATTCGTATTTTATAGCTTTGAATGCTTTTATGGTAAAAGCTGGAGGAACCCATCAGTTGGAACTCCTACAGGTATACTGGTCATTCCCATTCTGTACGTCCTATTGGCTCTCCATAAAAATAATAACAGTAATGGCAATGATGGCAAAAACAAATATATCAAATGAAAATAATTACATTGAAAATTTTAACTAGAAAATGTATAGTTCCTCTTTGAATAGCTTATCATTGACCGTGGTTATATTATGTTACTGTAATCATAATGATAGTTGATATTTATTGTGGGTTTATTTTGTACCACATAGCTTACTGAGCATTTTACATGTGTTTCACACTTAACCAGTACAGTAACTCTTTGAAGTGTATCTCTATTTTATAAATTTTAAATTGAGGTTTAAAGAAATAAGCTATTTATTTGAAGTAATAATAATTACTATTTAGTGATTGCAGGGATTGCAATTGCATATCTGTGTGACCCTAAAATTTCTATGTTCTAACACAGCTGTACTGCCTCTACTATTCTTAGGCTCTTAGACAAGATAGATTCCCTTAAATTCTCATTCTGCTAAATTCAACACTTGTTGAACCATTACACAAGCCCAAACATACAACCAAAATATTTCTCTTGACAGAGATGTCTTTGCCTCTGTACTTTGCACTGTAAATAAAGATGCCAATACCTGCCCCTTAGGATTATTAAGTATATTATTGAATATACTTAATTATTATTAGTATATTCTAGAAAAGCTATTATTATTATTTAAAATAAAACAAGTTTCTGGTATAAGATGGGTAATCCGTAAATGTTGTATGGATGGATGAATGAATGAATGAAAGCATAAGTGAGACAAGGTCTTGTATATAAGAAGCCAATGGTCTTACAGTAGGAGTAACAAAAATACCTAGCTAACTGTGCTTCAATGACATGAGTTTTATACTAATGGAACATGTAAGGACTATTGGTACAGAAACTAGCAAATAACCTCGAGCAGGAAAGAGAAGGCAGTGAATTTAGGGAGGCTTCATAGGAGAAAAAAAAGAAAGCCAGGCAGGAAATGTCATGGTGGCTCAGAAATGAGAGTGGAAGAGACAAGAAACAGGAGAACCCATTAGGGGATTATTTGATCATTATAATTCTTAGGACAAAGAAACATGATGAAAATTTGGGCTTGGCAGTAATTGAGAATGTAAAGGTAATGATGAATTCCAGAATCATTAGGGAGGTTGGCAAGGCCTAATGACTGACTGAATGCAGTAAGTAGAAGAAAGTGAGAAAGATCTAGGTTTCTGGCTTGTTCAACTGAATGAATGATGATGAGGTCATTGAGTTGGGAAACACAGGTTCCACCATGTAATTCCAGGCAAGTTATCATCCTCTTAATCTCTACTTCTCTTATCTTTAAATTTAAGATAGTAATAGTCCCTATCACATATTGTAGGGGTGAAGATAATGTAATACAACACAATGTCTGGCACTAAGTAAGTGCTTGATACACAGCTACCTTAACTCTGTGTGGGATTGGCAATAAATAGGGTGGATTGACAAAGAGCAAATACATTTAGTGTTGGGGTTTTTTAATTTGAGTTACTAATAAGTCATCTAAGTCAACATGTAGAATTCCTGAGAGAATATCAAGTGATTTGTGAATTTAAGAAAAAGAAGACACACTTTTTTAGTTGAAATGTGCTAATTTTAATGATGTTTTAAATTTAAATAAGAGAGATTATAAAATCTACCATGGTCCGTTCTGAGGCATGGTAAAAGATCAGCCAGTCGGGCATGCTTGGGGAGAGGCTCTGTCACCCCCTGTGGAGGACAAACTGGGGAGTCTCGGGAACTCTCCACCTTCAGGAGCAGACTGACTGCTAATTTCTCGAATGTAGTAGTACTACCCAAGCCCAGAAAACTGCCTTCCTTTCTCCAAATTGCACATATAGGTCATAATCACTCTTGACTTGTTTCACAGAGAGGGAAAAAGTTAAACTTTTTAAATTCAGATTTAATTTGGCATGTTAGCCATGTTCAACCTATTGCTATTTTGTAATGAACACAACTCTTTAGTTTGTAATCATTTTTATTTTCAGGGTATATTTTTATAATTGCTTCTTAGTTTAATATTATCATTTACAATTTCTTCATGATATTCATATTTAAAATAGCCTATGGGCTTTGGCTCTTTATTGATAACATAAAATTTTATCTAGCTTATTTCTTAGTGAAACTCATCCTCTATTCCAATCAAGAATAGAAGGTGGATACACTTTGCATTTTATAGATTTTTGTTGACTTTAATGCATTTTAAAAGTAAGTAAGTGGGAAAGATGAACTCTTTGTTCCTTTTAAAACCAACCATTTAGCACTCAACCTTATATGAAAAGAAAACCCACTATATCCAATAGTTAACTGTTTGCCCAAACAGTGAAATATCTGCCTCTAGGATTTTTATGTCATTGTTGGATAACAAATAACTAACTTGTATCTTAAATTCAATTCCTAACATATGTGACTAGTAAATATATTCTTTTTTATTGTTATGCAATTACATCAAACCATAAAAAATACAATTCAGTTTTTCATGAGGCAAAGTGAAGCACAGTTAAAATATTCCAAGGAAATAAAGCAGATATATTTCCATGTTAGCAGAACTTAACATACAAGCAATAATTTGAAGAATATTTTCAGCTAAGGGATTTTGGGCAGCAGATTAATAGTACAACTTATTGAATCTTTGCCTGACATGTATTGTGCATGCAAAATATTTCCAGTAGACTTGTATCTTAATTCACTCAACAGAAAATCAGCACAGACCGTTTATATAACCTAAGAATATACAGTATAAATGATTGTTTTGCTTGAATTAACATTGATGGAGCAAACCACTTAACTATTCACAGTAAATAAGTAAACAGACATTTTTAACCTTCCTTTGATAGGAAGATATTTAATTTAGCTTTCAAATAGGTTTCGAATTTGTTTATGAAGAAAAGAATATCATTGACTCACTTCTGCAACCTGAACTAAGGCACAGCAACAGATTTCTGGTTAGATTTCACACACTGAATATTTTAGACTGCACATTCAATCTTATTCATCAGAATCTCAGTTCATTCATCATGTTTCAGGATACTTCACTGTAAGATTTATTTTGTGGATTTTTTTTTCCCTTTTTCCTTTCTATGACTAGGAAGTTACCTTGTTGTCTTTAGCCTGGGAAGCCATCTTAGAAGAAATAAATTATTCACTTTCTCACTATATGTGTGTTTGTGTGTGTGTGAGTGCATATGCGTGTGTGGAGAGGTGGAAGGGGGAAATTGCAGAGCCCCCAGAGGCAATCAGAATTACCACCCCAGGTAGTTAGGCAGGTTACCCTATAGCAGTCTTTATTTTAAAAGTGTGATCCCATTTATATTTCAAGAGTAGAACAAATATAGCAACTTTGTGTTGTGAAACCCCAGTGAAGGAAAGGGCACAATGGTTTTAAGTTTACAGATGGACATGCAAATTAAATCTGACACTGAGGCAGCTGGCATTTTAAGGGATTGTCCTGAAAAAGTTGTCAGTTAAAAGCACTAGCTGGAGGAGTCATAAACAACAGTAGGCTGAGGTCAGCTTGGGAGAAAATTCATGCGCCTGCATGGGGACCTGGATCCGGTGCACACGTGCGTCATCTCTGCCACAGTAAATCAGAGCCAAAGGCAGGGACAGGCTCTTCTCCCCCGAGTGTGGGGGTCAGACTTCCTGCCCTTCAGGCTCCTGGGACCTTGGGCTTCCTTTCAACCTGTCAAGTGAGGATTTGACTGGCTTTAAATTTTTAATAAGCACAAGTACCGTAATTTGAAATTGGTATAGCAGTTCGCAGTAACTTTATTTTGGGTGACTTAAATTTTTCTTTCTTTTATAGCACATACTAACACTAAGCACTCTGCCCAAGAATCGGAGCTGATTGCATTTCAGACAGTGGCCATTAACTCTTTGTTCACTACTGTGTCTGAACTTGATCAGGGCTGATTTGGGGAAACATAGTGGACTGTCAAGAGAATGAGCTTAGACATCACAGGATGCTTTGACATCTGGAGAGCAAAGCGGGCAGAGGGGAAAAAGTGACAACTGCAGACTAATTAAAGTTTTCTAAAAATCTGAATTTGTTTTGTCTTTAGGAAAATAACTAAAAGAGAGACACTGAAAGTAATTCTCAGACTTCATATTTATTGTTTGAAATATAAAGAGTTAAAAATTAAACATTTTTTTGTGGAGAAAAAAGGGGATCAGACCCTGTCAGTCATCCCCAGAGTCTTTAGTCCTAGGGTATAAGAACATCCTTATTGGTCCAAGACAAAGAAAGCCATCAGCGATACAGGTACGATGTTGGGCAAGTGGGTGGGAATACAAAATAAGGAACATTTTCTTGAATATAAATTTCCATCTCATATGAAGATACATTTATCCCTTTGATAATTTAGATTACTAAACTGTCTCCTGAATGGCAAATAACAGAATGACATAGTGACAGTTAAGGGACGTCTTATGTGGTTATGTCCTGTAGGTAAATGAAGTGCTCAGAGAGACAAGGTCACAACTACCCTAGAAGGAAGTTTGAAAAGCTTAAATTGTGTGAGTAAATATAGGCCACTCCAGTTAGGTTTCTTAACTCTTACCAAAATATACTAAAACTAAAATCTATATACACCCATTTAAGCTAACAGTTGTACTACTGAACATGTATGTAAAGAAATACAAGTACTATTACCTGAGAAGAGATGTAAATGTAGAAAGAGATGGAGATAGAGATTTTTATATCAAATATATAGACATATAGCAATGAGAGTGTTGTTTGCAGTGGACCAAAAAAATGGAAAATCAAGAACATTAACTGGTAGGGGAATGGTTGAACACATTTTGACACATCCTTTCTGTGAGATAATATCCAAAATTTTTTAAATGCAGTACGACTATATGTACTCTTCCAGATTTATTATTAAGTTAACAAATCAAAGTTAGGGAAATATGCATAACATGATAATATGATCCTTTTGTACCAAATCAAAGTCAAAACTGCGTGTGTGCATGTGCCTGGGCATGCCTGTGTATATACACATATTTGCATGAGCATGAAGAAAGATGCTGCAGGACACAACAGGCTATTCTTTTGGTTACCTCAGCGGAGTATGTTTGTAAGAGATGGTGGTGTGGGATCTCTAAAATAAATTACTTTTAATGACTGATTTGTTTAGAGATGCTTGGTTATCAGTTTTGAAATCCAATCTCTAAAAAAAAAGCAAAATACAGTAAAACAGAGAGATTGGCCCACAGTTGCCAATTTTTTAATTTGTAAAAAAGGAATGTTTAAAAATATATCTACTATCAACATTTTATTTATAGAAACAATTAATGGAAAAAGGGAGGAAAGTCACAAGCTAGAGGTGTTCTTTCCAAGAAAGGACTATTAGAGATATATAACCACATGTAATATTGCTCTATATTTTTCTCATTTCAACACAGGCTAGTAAAAATCTGAGCATGGACCAATTTTATAAGCCATTTTTTTAGTGGAATGTACTGAACTTAATGTCAGGACACTCAGAATCAGCCACTAACTTCCTCAGCTTTAGACAACTTATTCACTCTGGGCTATATCATCAGGAAGGTATATCAAATAAGTCACTGAAGCCCATTTGCCTTGTAATAGCCTATCATTAATCATAACTTCACTTCTCAGTCTCCACAATTCCTCTGTTTCTTTGTTTTCACTCATGCTTTTAGCAAATGCTTATTGCTCACATATGTGTACACTAGGCATTGTGAAGGTAGCCGTGAACAGAGTAGGTGAGGTCCTTCCTCTCACAAAGTTTGCATTCTTTTGGGCAAACAAAGCAAGCCAATGAGTATATGGAGAGAGAATTACAGACTGTGGCAAGTGTTATAGGGGAAGTAAGTAGGCTTATATGATGGAGTATGAATGTGGAAGGTTTAGGGAACGGTAACCTAAGCTGAATTTCCATGGAAAGCCTTTCTGAGGCTTTGAGCTGAGATCTGGAGAATGAGTAGGCATCCCCCATAGGGTGCTGGGTAAGGAGTCCACCAAGCAGAGGTCACAGCAAGTGCAAGGTTCATGAATTGGTAAAGGACTTGGTCACTCCAGGTACAGAAAGGGGGGCAGTGAGGCTGATGTGTAAAGGGCAAATGGGGGAGTGGAGTGAAGAAATAGGTAAGACAAAAGAGGTTGGAGAAGTAGGAAGTCAGGTCATGAAGGGAATGGAAGGCATTTGAATATTTATATAGATGGAAGGAGAAGTCGTACAATGGCTTTAAGTAAGGGAACAATACAGTGGATGGTAGGGATGCAGGAAGCACTTGGAACTTGGAAGCTGTTGCACCAGTCCAGGTAAATTACACTGTGATGGGGATAATGGAGTGAAGTGGAACAATCAGAGAAATACTTTGGAGGTCAAATTGACTAGAATTTCTGGATTGGATGACAGGATTAGCAGTAGGAAAGAATCAAGGCTCACTCCATTGTTTCTGAGTTGGGAAACTAGATAGAAGGTGGTACCATTTACTGAGATGGAGAGGACATGGAATGTAACAGGATTTGTTTTTCTCTTATGGAGAGTTGGGTACGGAAATCGAAAAATTTGTTTCAGGCTGTGAAGAATTGGAACTGCTGATTAGCCATCCAGGTGATGTCAACTAGCTTTTGGTCTCAGGAAAAGCCCAGGCCAGAAATAGACATTTGGAGATTCACCAGCACATAAACAGGAAGTGCTTAATGCCATTTAAAGAGAACACAAGAAGAGATCAAGCTGAAGCCCCAGACAGCTCAACATCTATAGTTGATTCCAGACCCATCAGCAAGGCTAATTGAGAAACAGTGGCCAGGAAGGTAGAAAATCAGTGGTATGCTATGATGCATGTAATTAATTTTTAAATACCTCAGCACAGACACTGTGTTGTGACGTATGCATCATTAATTGTCTAACTCAGGGGTTCAGAGGGAATAATGGACTCAACATTTAATCAGAAAGGTCGCACTCCAGGACATCTTTATTTATGCTAACATGAGAAAATTTATTAACATTGGAAGTGGTGTTTCATTGGTGAAATTAGTAATTTTTCAATTTTTCACAAAGGATGTTTATAAGTGGGTCTTCATTATTGAAATTCATTTTGTTTAAGGTATGTGAAACTCTTCTCAAATACAGTTTGTAAGTAAAACATAATTTTGTACCTGACACATAGAAGGTACTCAGTAAATGTCGCAAATGGCTTTTTTCATTACTTTGAATCCAAGATTGCTCTAAAATTCCTAATTTGCATATAATGTTTAAAACTATTCTTTAACTGTTTCACTTACACTGGTACCCCTATGTTATTTGCTTTCTCTTTAAAGTACTTAAAAAAAAAACTTTACTCAGAGCCTGGCACAAAAATACTTACTGTGGCAGGTCTATCTTATAAAACACCAGAATTTACAAAAGGTTTTAATGTATAGATAATGTTATTTTCTCACAAGGACCTACTACTGAACATTTGAAATATTGAAGGAATATTTACTCTCAATTATGGGAAGAAAACCTAGAAAAAGATTTAAAGTAGTGAAGTAGAAGAGCAGAAAGAAGAAAAAATGGCTTGAAGAAGAGAGTAGAATAGAGAGCATAACTCATGCACATGCAAAATACGAAATATTTCTGTCCATGGTCGTTTTTGGTCCTGGGCCACAGAAACGGACCACATAGCTCCCCTGGCGATCTTTAACTGGGGTAAAGAAGATGGTTTACTGGTATTTAACCACACTAAGATATTGCCCCAGGAGAGCTTGTTTTTGAAATTTGTAAGAGATTCAATCACACTGTGGTTTGTGATTTGAACAAGCTGCCCTAGAATGAGCTCTAAAAAAGCTAAGAATATTGCAGCCTGATTCATATTCTGGCCAAATTGCTAACAGTAAAGCACAAGCAAAGTACCCCAAATACCACAGAGTGGGCCTTTCAGATAACACTATTTTGCTGGTAGAAAACATAAACAAGTTTTTACCCAAATTTCCATTGTGATCAACGAAAATTTGCTGAGGAAACAGAACTAATCTATAGAGAATTGTGAAACTGATGGGAGACTTAAATTACCCATGATTTGCCTTCAAGCCCAAACAAATGCAATATTTAGAAGCTCTGTCCCATAGGTATCTAAGGGAAAGGGGGAGTTTACACTGGGATACAAATACTTTCTTTAGGAAAAGGATATCATGAGCCTGATAGAGAACATGTTCTTAAACTGAGTACATACATGAGATGACCATATTCATGAATTTTTTTTTGAGAGGGCATCTCTCATATTTATTGATCAAATGGTTGTTAACAACAATAAAATTCAGTATAGGGGGGTCAATGCTCAATGTACAATCATTAATCCATCTCAAGCCTAATTCTTGTCAGTCTCCAATCTTCTGAAGCATAACGAACAAGTTCTTAAATGGTGAACGAATTCTTACATAGTGAATAAATTCTTACATGGTGAACAGTACAAGGGCATTCATCACAGAAACTTTCGGTTTTGATCACGCATTATGACCCATAAACAATCAGGTCAAATATGAATATTCATTTGATTTTTGTACTTGATTTATATGTTGATCTCACATTTCTCCCTCTATTATTATTATTATTTTTATTTTTAATAAAATGCTGAAGTGGTAGGTAGATGCAAGATAAAGGTAGAAAACATAGTTTAGTGCTGTAAGAGGGCAAATGTAGATGATCAGATGATCAGGTGTGTGCCTATGGACTAAGTATTAATCCAGGCTAGACAAGGGCAGCAAAACATCCACAGATGCATAAGATTTCTCTCAAAGCAGGGGGGGTGAGGTTCTGAGCCTCACCTCTGTTGATCCCAAAATTCTCACCTGATGGCCCCCATGCGACTGTGCCTGTCTTAGGTTGTTCCTCCCTTGAGGAATCTTACCCGTCTCTGGCTAACCAGCCATCTTCCGGGGCCATACAGGGAAATGTAAAGTTGGTAAGTGAGAGAGAAGCCATATTGTTTGAAAAGGTTAGCTTTTTACTTCTTTGCAGATTTATGCCCTGTGGCTTCTATGCCCAGCACTTGTCTCGAGGTATCTTTACCACCTGGAGGAATATTCATGAATTTTTTTAACCTAAACTTTTCACCCCATACCAGCTATCTGCAGGTTTTAAAAGTAGAGTCAAGTAAAGCAGTAATTAGCCATACTGTCTGACCAAGTATTTTCACTGGATCTATTAAGAATTTCTGTGCAACAACTTGTTTAAAGAATCATGTTAAACGTTTAAGCCACAAAAGTAAAGATATTTGAAATTGCACAGACATTCTAGGTACCAATATAAACCTGCTTCTCTCTGAAATAATCTCCTGTGGCCATATAGGGATGGTCTAAGGGCATATGCGTGCAGTCACATATTCATTCACACAAGAAAAGGCATGGTTTGTTGACATGGTGACATTGGACAAACTTTATAGGTTCAGATTAACATTCACTAACAAACCCAAAGGCAAATGAAAAGCAAATGCTCTTTTGGAAAATAGATTTTCAGGAAGACTAAGTATCAGTACCTATGGACAGTTTTAAGATTTAGAATTCACACATATATTTGCTTTATAAGACAGTAAATACTATGGTTAGTTCTTATAATACTCTTACTAGAGGTAGTTAGTGAGATGGTCACATTCCTAAAGAGAAATGCCACCTGTGCTCATGCATAGTCCATGTAAAATCTTCTTCAAAACTCTCTTTTTCTGGTCCATTTGGGAAGCAGCACAAAGTAAGAATAAGGAGCACAGACCCTGAAGTTCCACTGTCTTCCTATCCTAGGTCTATCACATGCTGACTGTCTGACATTGGTCAGACCACTCAATCTCCCTGTGTGTCAATCTTTTCATCCACACAATAAAAGTTACAATAATATCTAGCTTTTAGGGCTGTTTTGGGGTAAAAGGAAATCCATCCTCTTTTAATAGTCTTTATTTTTTAGAGCAGATTAAGGTTTACAGCAAAATTGTGAGAAGAAAGGTATAAAGATTCCCCATATTGCTCCTGACCCCACTCTCCCCTGATCAAAATCCCTGCCAGAGCATTTCATTTATTACAATCGATGAGCCTACATTGACACATCATGATTACCCAAAGCCCATAGCACTATTAGTGTTGTGTTCTATGGGGTTTGACCCATATAAATATATATATATAATCATCTTTTCTTGATCCATTCATCCATCAATAGACACTTAGGTTGTTTTCTATACTTTGGCTATTGGGAATGACACTTCAATGAACATGGAAGTAAAGTCATCTCTTCAAGATAATGATTTCATATCCTTTGGATATACCTGAAAGTGGGATCACTGGATCATATGATAGTTCTACTTCTAATTCCTTGCAGAATCTCCATACTGTTTTCCATAGTGGTTGCAACAATTTACACTCACACCAACAGTGCATGAGGGTTCCCTTTTCAGTATATCTTCTCCAACATTTGTTACTTCTTGTCTTTTTGATATTAGCCATTCTTATACATGTGAGGTGATATCTCATTGAAATTTTGATTTGCATTTCCCTGATTAGTGATGTAGAGTATCTTTTTATGTAGACAACCTGCTGTTTAGTTGTATGTTTTATTTGAAATAATCTCTATTCAAATCCTCTGCCTATTTTAAAATTGGATTTTTTTTTGGTGTTGAGTTATATGACTTCTTTATATAATTTGGATATTAATTCCTATCAGATATATGATTTGCAAATATTTTCTTCCATTCAGAAGGTTGACCTTTCATTTTGCTGATGATTTCCTTTGCTGTACAAAATCTTTTTACTTTGATATAGTCCCATTTGTTTACTTTTGTTTTTGATGCTTTTGCTTTTGGTGTTAAATCCAAAAAATCATCACTAAGATTAATGTCAAGGAGATTACCACCTAGGTTTTCTTCTAAGAGTTTTATGGTTTCAGGTCTTACGTTCAAGTCTTTCTTCCATTCTGAGGTAATTTTGTTTAAGATACTGGTCCAGTTTCAATCTTTTGCATAAAGCTGTCCAGTTTTTCCATCATTTACTGAAGAGACTGTTCTTTCCCCATTGTATATTTTTGGTTCTTTTGTCATAAATTAATTGACATATATGTATGGATTTATTTCTGGGCTTTTTATTCTGTTACATTGATCTACTTGTCTGTTTTATGCCAATACCATACTGTTTTGATTACTATAGCTTAGTAATATAGTTTGAGATCAAGGAGTCAATTTCAATTTTTTATGCTAGCAATAAATATTTGGATGTTTAAATTTAAAAACATTATTTACAATACCATCAAAATGTGAAATATATCAAAATATACTTATATATATGCAAAAGATGTGTACATCCTGCATATTGAAAATTAGGAAATATTGCTAAATGAAATTTAAAAGACCTAAATAAATGGGGAAATACATGATTTTCATGGACTGGAATATTTAATATTGTTAAAATGTCAGTTATCCTTTAATTGTTCTATAGATTTGACTCCATTTATTTGAAACAATATGAAAGAAATATTTTATTTAAAACAAAGAAAGCAGATCAGTGATTACCAGGAGCAGGTAGGATGACTGACAGCTAGAGGGCACAAAATCTTGCTGTGGTTACATGGGTGTGTGCACTTATCAAAACTTATAGACATGAACCCTTGTATTTTTAATATGTAAATCACTCAATAAAAAGGATTTAAAAATAAGTCAATCGCATTTCAAAACTCTAGCAAAATACTCTTACAAAAATTGGAAAGAAAAAAATCTACTTGCAATAGCAACTAAAACTAAAAATTATGTGGGAATAAATCTACCAAAAGTGTACAACACATCTGTGTGCCTGTATACGTGTGTGTACATGTTTGTGTATGTGTTTGTGCAGTATGCTTTCCTCCAATCTACCAACCTATGCTTGATTGTACTTTCAGTTATTACTGGTGTTTTCTATGACCTCTGTACTAGAAAGGGCTTTTATTTCTGCAATGGATTTTTTCTTTTCAATTTCTTTTTCATGATTTATAAGCTTCCTTTCAATTATACTCATTAATCACATTTTGGGTTTATTGTCTGAGATTCTTTTTGTTTGGGTTCCTACATTATTTTAATATCTTTGAAATTATAGCAGGCAATGTGTCAACTATTTTTGTCTCATTTGGTAAATCTTTATATGATGTGGATCTTTCATTTTCTTTTAGCTTATGTATATTCCTGCATTTATTTTATACTGTATTTATTTATATTTTATTTATGTAGTTTATGATATATGTATTAAATATTATAATATATATAATATATATTTAAATAAAAGGGTGGTATAGGGAGAATAAACAGGGTAGTTAATAAATAAATAAATAAATAAAACAGGGTAGTTTCTGATTAATGTTTAGAAACCATCTCACTTAATGTTTGATTTCCTTTGCCCTGATAGCTCATTGTTCCTTTGTATTTGATACTTAAGATATTTAAATATCCAGCCCTTAAGTGACAGGATTTTGATACCAAATGATAGCAATTACTGCCCCACCTCCATAATTTACTCCACTTCTCCCCAGGAAGTTTCCCTCTTCTGGGTTTATAATTCATAGAAAATGTAAATGAAGACTAAATATAGTTTCTCTTTCAGTTCTACCTTCTCTGCCATTATGCTACATTCAACTGAATTTATACAATGATACTTCTTACTTCTGTCATGATCAAGCCACACTTGGATTAAAATCTAATTTTAATCAAGGTGTTTAGATATTACTGACACTTTAAGAGAAATTGGTTTCCTGCTCCAATTCTGAAAAATTATAGGCCAGCTCTCAGTTTTGTTCACTTTAGTCCAATTTCAATTTAGTTGACCAGAATATTTTATGTATTTTAGTATGCAGCCAAGTACCTACTAAAATGCATACATTAATTTATATATATATGCATTCATAAATGTATAAATAAATGAGTGCCTCACATATTAATGACAAATTTCCTTCTACTTTTAATTTGTTTTAGGTTTTTGTGGGTTCTGAAAAAGGTAAGTGGAATGTCTCTGTCAACTTTCATATGCTGCTTTAAAAAATTAACCAACTTCATAAAAATAAAAAATGTATAACATAAATTAATTTACAAATCAACTATATAGTTAAGGAGCAGTCCTCCAAAATAGACTAGTTTCTTTCAGTTGAATCTACCTGTAGATTATATTGCTTAGATAGAAAGTGTTTGTTTATACTTACTTTAATCAAAGTATTCCATAAACAGGATATCTCTTAATAGGCAAAGTGCAGTAACCAGGTGATCCCCAAAATATAACTCCAGCAGAGACCCAATTATTCACATGACTCTCAATCTGAGTGGAGAATAAATGCCTAAACCTCCATTTTCTCCTCCTTCACCTTTTTCCCCATCCATCCAATTCTCTTCCCTATGTCACCCACCAGTTTTTTTCTGTGTTTATAACTCTATTTCTGTTTTGTTTATTTGTGCATTTGTTTTTTTTATATTTCCTATGTAAGTGAAATCATATGGTATTTGTCGTTCTCTGATTTATTTCACTTAGTATTATACCCTCTAGGTCCATCCAGGTTGTCATAAATGGCAAGATTTCATTCTTTTTTATTACCAAGTAATATTCCATTATCCAAATCTACCATATCTTTTTTATTCATTCATCCATCAATGCACATTTAGGTGGCTCCTGCATCTTGGTTATTGTAAATAATGCTTGATAAACATAGGAGTGCATATGTCTTTTCTAATTACTGATTTTGTTTTCTGTGGGTAACTTCCCAAAAGTGGAATTGCTGGGTCATATAGTATTTCTATTTTTAGTTTTTTGAGAAACATCCATACTGCTTTCCATAGTTGCTGCACCAGTTTACATTCCCACTAGCAGTGTACAAGGGTTCCCTTTTCTCCACAGCCTCATCAACACTTGCTATTTGCTATCTTACTGATATTAGCCATCTGACTCATATGAAGATTGTGGTTTTGATTTTCATGTTCCTAATGATTCATGATGCTGAACAACTTTTCAAGTGTCTGTTGGCCATCTGCATGTCATTAGAAAAATGTCTTTCCAGGTCCTCTGTCCATATCTTTTTTTTTCTTGGTGTTGAGCTTTATGAGTTCTTTATATATTTTGAATATCAACCTCTTATTGCATATATTATTTGAAAATATATTCTCTTATACCATAGATTGCCTTTTTGTTTTGTTGATGGTTTCCTTTCTTGTGCAGAAGCTTTTTAGTTTGATAAAGTCATACTTGCTTATTTTTACTTTTGTTGTCCTTGCCTGGGAAGATGTATCCAGAAAAAAAATTGCTCAGGCAGATGTCTACGTGTTTACTTCCTGTTTCTTTCAGGAATTTTATGGTTTTAGATCTTATATTTAAACTTATTTTGAGTTTATTTTCTATACGGTATAAGACTGTGGTCCACTTTTCCCAACACCATTTATTGAAGAGACTATCTTTTCCCCATTGTATATTCCTGCCCCTTTGTCATACATTAATTGACTATATAAGCATGGGTTTATTTCTGGGCTTTCTATTCTGTTTCATTCATCTACAAGTCTATTTCTGTGCCATTGTCATACTGTTTTAATTATCACAGCTTTGCATGATACATTCAGCTTTGTTCTTCTTTCTCAAGATTGCTTTGGCTATTTGGGGTTTTTCATGGTTCCATACAAATTTTAGGATTATTTTCTCTAGTTCATTGAAAAATGCCACTGGTATTTTGATAAGGATTGCAGTGAATCTGTAGATTGCTTTAGGTAGTATGGCCATTTTAATGATATTAAGTCTTTCTACCCATGACCATGGAATATCTTTCCATTTATTTGTATTGTCTTCCATGTTTTTCATCTATGTTTTATAGTTTTCAATGTATAGATGTTTTGCCTATTTGGTTATATTTATTCATAGGTATTTCATGCTTTTTGGTTTGTTATAAATGGAATTGTTTTCTTGATTTATCTTTCTGTTAGCTCATTATTTGTATATAGAAATGAACAAGATTTCTGTATAGTGATTTTATATCCTGCAACTTTACTGGATTCATTTATTAATTCTAATAGGGGTTTTTTTGGTATTGTCTTTAAGGTTTTCTATATAAAGTATCATGCAATCTGCAAATAGTGAAAATTTTACTCCTTTCTTACCAATTTTTATAACAAAATTTTCTTACCTTTCATACCCAAAACTATGCTTTTTACTTCTATTTCTTATCGGATTTCTATGGCTAGGACCTCCAGCACTATGTTGAATAAAAGTGGGGAGAGTGGGCATCCTTGTCTTGTTCCTCATCTTTGAGGAAAAGCTCTCAGCTTTCCACCATTAAGTATGATGTTAGCTGTGGGTTTGTGATATATGGCCTTATTATGTTTAGGTATGTTTCCTCTATAGCCACTTTGTTAAGAGCTTTTATCATGGATGGATATTGAATTTTGTCAAATGCTTTTTCTGCATCCATAAGATGACCACTGGTCACTATCCTTCCTTTTGTTGATGTGATATATCACATGGATTGATTTGCATATTGAGCAAGGTTTGCATCTCTGGAATAAATCCCATTTGGACATGGTGAATGATCCTTTGAATGTATTTTTGAATTAGGTTTACTAATACTTTGAAGGGTTTTTGTATTTATGCTCATCAAGGATATTGGTCTATAATTTTCTTTTTTGTAGTGTCTTTATCAGGTTTTGGTACCAGGGTGATCAAAATCTCTGTTATTTGACAACAAACCAGTTCCACTTGTGTCACTTTTACTTCTTATAATATTAACTTGAGTGATCCTTAAGGAAAACTTTCTCCATTATATATGCCAAAGTAAGTAATACATCCTTGAAATGATGATATACCTCATATTTTTTAAGCTGACCAAATAATCAGATTCAGTTATTTCCAAACCTAGGTTATTCATATGAATCCAGTATAACTTTTTCATATTTAAAAAAAACCCTGATGTTACCATCTCTAGCATCTATTTTCCCTTGTGGATCCCCCTACTTGCCATTATAGGCACTTATGTACCCAGGCTCAAAGAATAGCCAACATCTGAAATGTAATTGGAAAAAAAGAAAGTTCTAGAGAATAATCAGCTATTAAATGTTTCTTCTAGAAATTACACACATCGCTTTTGATAAAAAATGAAAAAAGTCATCAAGCAGAACTGGGCACATAGCCCCATCTAACCATAAGGAGGCCAATAATTTAATTGTACCATTGCCCAGGACTCTGATAATTTTAGATTTAAAGACTTCCACAGAATAAATCCCCCAGGAAACAAATTAATGTTATTATCCAAATATGAAATAATCAGCAAAAACAACACATGCTGCCTAAAATTCTCAAGGAGGCTAGTTATTAGCACATTGAGCTGATATTATAAAAAAATAAGAAATAGTAATAAATGACAATTATATGAGTAGGTAAAGTGACAGTGTTTCTAGGAGGATAATTCAAGGACTTAATAATCATATTTGATTATATTATATATTTTGTGTAAAAAAATCATTGGCAGAGGCGAACATTGCTTATTGACATATATTGCCAAACTTATGATGAACATTGAAGAAGTGGAGACTCCTGATTCCCTGTTACTTTTAGTGGCAAGCATTCTGAAAGGGATTTTCTACATGAAAACCAATAAAAATTTAATTGTATGGTTTCTTTAAAATAGCTTTTGATATTTCGCAAGTAAATTTCTGCTTCACAAATGTCTTTCATAAATGAAACCTGCTTCTCTTCTGAAGAGTTTCTAAGATATCATACTATTTTAATTGAAAAAAATAAATGTTTATTTTGTCATACTGCTTTTAAAAATCAACTAATTCATTTGAAATTTCTGTTAATAAATACTTTTATACAGACAAACATAATCTGGTGACTTTGAATACCAGAAGCATTTCTTCATTCTCCGGGTATTGACTTTCTTCTTCGTATTACATCATGAATTGGAGTTCTCCAGAATAATGCAAGCAGTTGTGTGTTATTTGTTCATTACAGATGGTAAATGATGAAATTCACTTGCATTGAAATCCATAATATTTTTGAAGTTAATACTTCCACTTATAAAGACAATTATACAAAATAAATATAAGGGACAAACTTTTCAAAAGCCAAGAAAGAATTTCTGATTCTTCAGAACAATTTCTCCAGTTTCTTTAGGAGATCTCCCAAATGGAAATATTTATGTAGACCCTAATAAAGCATTAAGGTTTTTGTAATATGGGCAATTTCAGAACAAGGCTGATCTTTCAAAATTCCTAAACCCTCTTTATAAGAGATTAATAAGGAGAGATTTGAGTGTTCAATATCTCAGACTTTTTTATTATCAGTTAATCATTATACAGGCTGAAAAAAAAGGTATGTTTTGATTTTATATCTGTAATAGCTACATTAAGGCTTTTATATGCCAGAATAAAACTCTTTTAAGGATCAATAACCATTGCACTACTGATAATTGCTTAGTGAAAACTTAGTAAGATTTCAAGTTCTTCTAATTATTATCTTACCATGTATAAATTTCTAAAACTTTTAGTCATGAGATTATAAAAAAATCGTCTTTTAAAAATATTTGTCTTACAAATAATAAGAGTGTAAGATTAAGAAAAAGAATGAGATTTCTAAATTTGATCTAGATCTGAAAGTCTGTGACTCTCCTCCTTCACATATACACATAGAACCAGCTTTCATTTACTTTGTTATTTTGAAGATAGTCTCAAAATAAGCATGAACCAAATTTCTTTACTCCAATCTCTTGTAGTCAAGTCATCTTTTGGTGTGCCTTTGGGAGCCTTCCCAATGTTCACAGAATTTCCAATGAAGAGTATTTGCTGGCACTGTGAACCCTAAATTTTAGCAGTTTTGCAAATATATCACTTTTGTGTCTTGTTTACACATATATCCAAATGTGTAAAAAGATAATAATATTAGTCAAATAGTGCAGTAGTGAAAAGTTCTCTAGGCAAAGTCTGTTTTATGAATTACTCTATGCATGGACTTGATGCATAGCATGTACAAGACAAATACCTGTTTTTATTAAATAAATGGTTGAAAAGTCCATCCATAGCATAGTAATTATATAAATTACAGAACAATCCACCCAAGTGCCTATCATAAATTCTTTTTTTGAAAAGGAGTTTTTTATATTGTGATGATGGGATGAAAACTGATCTATTATTTCTAGGAAGGCAATTTGCCTTTATATATTGAAATAACTCAAAAATATTCATACCCATTGCTCTAACAACTTTATTTCTAGGAATTTATTGTAAGAAAATAATTATAACATGTATAATCATTTAGCTACAAAGAAGTATATTGCAATTACTCGAATTAGATAAAATTTATGGAACTATGGTCATTATTTTTCTTTTCTTTCTTTTCCATATTTTCTGTCAGGTGCTTATGTTATTTACTTATCATCTTAGGTTTTAAAAGTATGTCAGAGGAAAGGTGCTACTACAACAAGGTAGTTTAACTACCCTATAGGCTTTGAGGTCAAAGAAAATGACCAAAAAACATGAAATTTGATGATTATTAAATTTATTTAATTTAATTAACTGACAACTATTAAAGAGAATTACGATAATTTTAAATTGATGCCATTAAAGGCCTACAGAAATGTTCTTGGAAAAATTGGTTCAACTTCTCCCTTAGCCTTGCTACCATGCTATAGCATCAATTTTTTTCCTTTAACCTCCAAGTAATTGTTTTTCTGCCTAGTTGTTCTATCAGTTGTTGATAGTGAAGTATTAAACTCTTCAGTTATTAATAATGAATTATTTATTGCTCCCTTTAATTTTGTTACTTTGTGTTTCATGTATTTTATGGCTCTGCTTTGCCATAAAAAGTTGTAATTGTTACATTTTCCTGACGAATTATTTTATCATCACAAAATGTACCTCTTTGTTTCCAGTTAACTTTTTTTTTGTCTTAAAATCTATTTTGTCTGATATTTGTATAGCCATTCCAGATCTTAATTGGTTTACCTATTTGAATTTAATATCTGTCTCTTATAAGCAACATATATTTGGATCCTGTTTTTCAATTCAGTCTAATAATCAATGCTCTTCATATGGAGTGTTTAATTTATTTACATTTAATGTAATTATTAATATGTTAAGACTTCTACATGCAATTTTGCTATTTGTTTTCTACACATGTCATCTTTTTTTTTTGCTACCCCATTTTTCTATTATTGTGTTCTTTCTTGTTAAGTAGATATTTTTCCAGAGTATTATTTTATTCCCATTGTTGTCTTTGAAACTAGATTTTTAAAGTTATTTTCTAAATGGCTGTTCTGGTGGTTACAATGTGCATCTTAATTTAAAACAATATAGTTCAGATTAGTAGTAAGTTAATTCTAATAGTATATTAAAATTTTGCTCCAATATAGCTCTGTCCTTCTGCCATCCTTTATGCTTCTTTTGTCACACAAGTTACATTTATGTATAAGCCTATCAACAGTTAAATTACTATTTTATGCAGTTGTTTTTAAATGAATGAGAAGAAATGAGTGTGCATTTCCCTATGTAAATACCTTTACTGATGCTCTTTATTTCTTTGTGTGGATTTGAGTTATCCTCTAGTCCTTCCTTTTCTGAATAAAAGGCTCCTTTTAGTATTTCCTGTAAGACAGTATGCTAGCAACAAATTCTTTGATTTTTTGCTTATATGGGAATGTTTTCATTTATCCTTCACTTTTGAAGAATAGTATTGTTGGATATAGAATTCTTCTTTAACCATCTTTTTTTCCCCACCCCCAACAGTCTTCTTTTTAGAATATGTCATTCCACTTTCTAGTCTCAAAAGTTTTGATGAAAGGTCGTCTATTAGACTTACTGAGGATTCCTTATATCTGTCAAGTCATTTTTCTCTTGCTGCTGTCAAGATGTTCTCTATGTCACTCCTAATTCAACATTATGATTTGATGTGTTCTTGCTGCCTCTTTTCCCATTCATCTTCCGGGGCTTCCATTATGCATTCGTTGGTGTACTCAAAGATGTCCTCTAGGTCTCTGCAGTTCTGTTCATTTTTCTTCATCCATTTTTTCTTTCTGTCCCTCATACTATATAATAGCTATTAATATATCTTCAAGTTCACAATTTATTTCTTCTAACTTTATATTCACTGATGATTTCTTTTGCCAGCTTAGATTTGCAGCTAACCCCCTTCTTGTTAATTTTTTAGAGTTACTATTTTTCAGCTGCAGGTAATCTTTCTTTTCTTCCATAATTTCTATCTCTATTGATTTTCTCTACTTGGTGAGCTATAGTTGTCACACTTTTCTTTAGGTATTTAAACATGGCTTCTTTTAGCACACATTTGGGTTCCCTCAAGTACGGCTCCTATTAACTGCTTTCGTTTTTCTATGTATAGGATATACGTTCCTGTTTATTTGTATGTCTCATAATTTTTTTGTTAAAAACTGTAAAATTTAGTAATACCATTGATTCTCCTTATTCATGGTAGTTATACTCTAAAAAGTCACTGCAAAAACTGAGCTAGCGAATACTGAACGGTTACTCCTACAGGATATGTATATGCAGACAGTTCCCACACTGGTAATAAATAAATCTACCTGATAGACTCTTTTTGCTTTATTTTACAAAAGAGAAAGTCAGACTTAAGTAATTTCCCTGAGTCTGCCCCACTACAGTGTTTAGCCTTTGGTCAGTTTTGTATGACAGATAAAAGAAGGTAGAAGGGCACTTTGTCTGACCTCACCTGGGAACATACACATTGGAGGACTCACATTTTTTGCCACTGTGCACTCATATTCATGTGAATGACTGTGGAAACAGCATGAGGTTTGGCTTTGGTGTTACAAATAAATTTTAGTGAGTAGATGAACTCATCAACGTGGGATCAGTGGGTATTAGGGATTGACTAAAGCAACCCTGGAATCAAAGCCCTGCAGTTTTACTATTACTGTTTCATTGCTGTTATTGTTTCTGCTGTTTGTTGAGTGACTTTCCAGGACAAATTCTGTAGAGTATCTATTTTCTGAAGTGTGTGACTACTGAAATCTTAGCTTTTTATCTTTTTGTCTATTTTGCTGTTTGAATTTTTATGCCTGGATTTTGAATGGTTTGCCCTGTGTTGGATAACTCACTGGTGGGCCAATGATTGGCCAGAAAATCTCCTGAGTCAATAAATCTTGCAGCCTTTCCAAGGAGATCTATGTGCAGGTTGAGGCATACCTTAAGGTTCAGACAGTTTACATGTCCACATTCACTTTCATTCTTGCTTTAACAGGGCCTCATGGTCAGCCAGATATTACTAAGTTACTGAGACTTCCTCCAGTTTTCCTGGACATGTGCACAACCTACAGATGTACATTTAACGTCTAGATCCCCAGGAATATGTTGTG
This sequence comes from Manis javanica, assembly GCF_040802235.1. Classification (NCBI taxonomy): domain Eukaryota; kingdom Metazoa; phylum Chordata; class Mammalia; order Pholidota; family Manidae; genus Manis; species Manis javanica. The sequence goes on from NC_133165.1 coordinate 72,659,535, forward strand.
GCTTTTCAAAACCCTTCAGGGTTGTATTATTTCATAGACCTTCCTTCAAAATTTTTGGCCAGCCCCTTATTTGTCCCAGCTGGTAGTGCAGGCTTAGAGAGCTATAAGATTAACTACTGCAGCTAATTGCATAACTGCACTTATTTTTTTACAGTAACCCAGAAATAGCGTTTTTCCTCTGAACTCCAAATTAAGTTAAACAACAACAGTGCCCTGAGAATGGGACTTTCCCAGAGACCTCCCAGTCTGGTCAAATAATGACAATATTCTGGGGAATAAGTCTTTTTGAAGAGCTCTCTCTAATGGTTGTGAGGCTGCTAATTGTCACATTTCTCTGTATATGGACTACATTTTCATGCCATGGCGGGTTGGGAATGGAAGTACCCTCAAAATAAAATGTCATAGGCCCCACTTTTTTTTTGTTAGCTAAGTTAAGTAGCTTTTCTTAAACAGACATTTTCTATTTTGTAGTGTGCGTTTGGTTAATTTCTAGAGTTCTGACTTGATTGATTTTGATAATTTTTGCTAGTATTTTCTTTGTTCTTCTGGAGATTTGCCAAGGTTCTTACTCTGCTCACAAAAGCTTCCATCTCAAGCAATTATTTTTATCACTTTGCTTGGAAACTAGCTTTTGTAGCAGCAACCTATATCTTTCTTCACCACAATATTATGCCTATCTTGTATACCTTCCTTAGCTAAGCTGATAATATAATCAGTTTTGATAGAGCCATTTACTTTTTCATTTAACAGTTTTTTGAGCACCCACAATATACACAAGCCTTTGCTATTTACTGTGGGAATTATTAAAGAAAACTTCTAGTGCCTACCTCCTCCTCAAGACCTTACAGTCAAATTGAATAAGACAGACATAATAAAGATAAATACAAAAATTTGGATTATATAATATGTTCCATAAAATGATAAAAGCAGTTGCTCTAAGGAGCAACTGATACCTCACCTATAGGTACCATGGAATGTTTCATTAAGCATGTCATAAAAGGTAATATATTCATAGTTGATAATGTCCCACTCTAGTTTCTAAATGTGTATTTTTTAAGACATCAACTTATCCAAAATGCTATATGAATGTAAGTACTTTAATCACTGACACAGGACAATGCGGAGAATATATTGGAGCAAGCAAGTTTTTAACACCCCTCAAATCTTGCTTTATAAGTGACACCCTTTTCCAACTGTTCCATGGCATGATCATCATCATCACTTGCTACAACTTTTCTTTTAAGGCTGCAACACCAACATTTGCCTGTGTCTATTATTGTCACCCATCTGAAAATTATAATAAGAAACACATTTTTATTATAAGACAAGGAGAGTATTCCACATATTGGAGAAAACTAAAAGCAGAAGGTTATAAATTAACAGATTAATGTTGCAGCATTTTACGTGACAAGAAAGGGTTAACTTTTATGTCATCCGTGAGCAAGCTGGTCATGCCCATATTTGGTGCATTAGAAGATGCTGAATGAACGAATGGGTCATCTGTGGAAGCCCAGAGAGAGCTAACATCTTCCAAATAAATGTCTGGGCAACAATAAACAATCAAAGAACAGGTCTGTTCGATTCCACTGTCGGCTCTAAAAATAGTTATATATGAAAATAGAGTCAAGTGTTTTACAAAGTACCTTGGCAAGAAGTGCTATTCCTGTGAGGTGCAAGCCCTAAGAATTCAAAGAGTTGGACAAAGCAACTAAATGGCTAAGTTATAAACACAGATTGCTAAAGGGAGAAGCACAAGTAGTAATGACATGCATGGCGGGAACCCCTGCACAGAGCACTATCAATCTGACTGATGTCAGCAAGACACAAGTCAGCAGCCAAAATAAAGATCTGAAAAACCTGCTGAAAAAAGGTCAGTGGGGAACTGAACAACTTAGTTGGAATAGTAGTGGACAATACCAACTAGTCTTTTTACATGACCAGAGCATTAGTGTTTGAAAGTATTCAAATAAAGATGAAATACTTGATGTTAAAATGCATTCTGTGTGTTTACTGGAAGGTGATTCATGCTAATCCTTTTAAATCTCTGCTCAGTATTAAAGCTTAGAGAATCCCTCATAGGGGAACAAGGAGTCATTTTTCAAAGGGGATGTAATGGAAGCATAATCCTAATATTTGTTACTTGACTTTTTTAGTCCTCATTCAGCTCATGTGAAATTGGGACTCGTTTGCAGGGTGCTTATGGAACATTATAAATCTCAAAATTTAGTCAAACATACACAAGAGAGAGTTCCAAATAATCCATCATGTGAAGTGAGAAAGTCGAAGGCTTAGCTCTAATAGTGATATTGCCATTTTCTGTAAATGTGCTACTTTTTGGGTGCCTTAAGCTATCAAGAGCTTTTTGCAATAACATATTTAGTAAGCAAGACAAATCTGGATACCACAGCAAAAACTACTGTTTGGGACTTTGACTTCTACTTTGTTCCCATGAGGACAGTTTGTGTGTTATAACAGGGCACAGCAGTCTCCTAGTCATTTAATGTGGGAAAATAGCATGCAAATTAAAAGCCAGGTCTATTGATGCTAATCTGTAATTAATTCTCCTAAGCATGCCAAGGGTCATAGCTAATTTTGTATTGACTTGGCTAGGTCATGGTAATGAGTTTTTTATCAAACAGCAGTCTAGATATTTCTGTGAAGGTATTTCTTAGATGGGATCCATAGTGTGGGTGAGCCTCACTTAATCAGTTGGAGGTCTTAAGACAAAAGACTGAGGTTGCTTGAAGAAGAGAGATGTCGGCCTGTCAATCACCTTCAGACTTGAGACTTCCTTCGATCTTTAGCCTGCTGGCCTGCCTGTAAAATTTCAGACTTGCCAACTCCCACAGTCATGTGAGCCAATTCCTTATAATAAATCTTTCTCTCCACACAAATACATACATTTGCTGGTTCTGTTTCTCTGGAGAACATTGATAAACACACCAGAAAAGATGAACCCTTCAGCTTCCTCTGTAACTGGCCATCAGTGTGTTTGAACCACCTGTAAAGGTAAGTGGCCAGATCATCATGAGAAATGATGACGATTGTGGTATAGACAAACAGGCGAATAGAGTTCTTGTAGTTGTTGACTTGAATAGGCTTTCCCTTAACACTGAGGTGAATAATATACCTATGAATGCCTAGTTTTCCAAATGCCTAGTAGAAGAGAAAGCAATGTAGTATAAGCACTGGAAATTTAATTGCAACATAAGTATGCTGGCTTTCTCCACAAAAAAGAAAAAAAATGATCCTATTCCAAAACCAGCACAAAGTATTTTAATATGGTTTTCTCATAGTTATGATATCTTGAGATACATTGTATCTCCACATTTTTTTGGAGACATCTGTGACCAAAAGTATATGAAAATTCAACCCATTTCACCTCAATTCAAAAACATTTTTTGAGGAATCACTGTATTCAATTCTGGAGATAAAAAGATGATGAATAACTGCCTTCAAAGAGCAAACTGTTTAGTGGGAAGACAGCATATAGATTTGTTTTTCTAAGGAAGTGAACCTACCTAATAAGACAATGGATTAAAGACATTTTTTACTCCACCCTTCTACCTCAAACCCCATCAACAACACCAAAAAGGAAGGACAAGTAAAAAAAGAAATGCTTCATTAAGATAGACATTGCTGTAACTCTTAACCTTACATTACACCTACCCTGACAGCGATAACATGCTTAGTATCCACACAGTTGTTTTTGGTCTTGAGCCAGAAATAAATTCCCCTTCCCCAGTTGTCACATTCTAAAGGACATACACAAGAATACATTTTTTTAAAATTAGAATATCCTGTGAAGCCAATTTTGACCACCCAGACTATGAAACAGGGAATGTTAAAGGAAAAGCCATGGTGGTGTATGTGCTGTTTCTCTTGTCCCGGACCCAGCTTCTTTGCTGAAGGAGATAACCCAAAGGAATGGAGTGAGGACCTTAAAAAAAAAAAAGACTAATAAAGCCTGGTTGCTGTGCTTAGCAGTCTAAGGGGACATTTGTTCCTAGGGTAAAGGAAATAACTTTATGGGAGAAGTGTTTGATATAAACCCCAAACTGTTCACCAGCAGGTCCTGCCACCATTCAAAGCCCAGTAATATTCAGAAGAGACATTATCACAGGCTCTATGCCTGAAAAAAATATAGAGACTGAGGATGAGAAAGAGAAAAAGAACATAAGAAAAAGACAGTGAAACACACAATAGTCAAATCACTTAGTTCAACATAGAATTGTAGAGGATAATTTAACTTAAAAGAAAGAAATAAAAAGCTCAAGAGTGTCATGTAAGTGTACAGAATGATCATAAGATCATGTGGAAAGAAATAAAAGAAATGCTGTAAAAATCAGGAATTAAAGAAAGATAAATGAAAACATCTTAATGATGCAAAACATTCTAGAAACAACCTAAAAAATGGAATAAATGTAACTCAAAAAGTTAGAAAACATGAAGAATAAGTTAAAGAAAGTGTCACTAAATGAAATGAAAAAAACTATATATGAGGGATCTTTGGGAAATAAATTTGAAAGCTCTAACACATGCATGATGATTTTCTGAGGAAAATAAATGGTTTGGAAGCTATTAGAGCTATTCACATGCACTCTGATTCTCCACTCATTCCAGGAATATCTATGACTTCAATTTCTCATTTCATTTGCTAGGCATGTGACTAGATTGGACCAAAGAAATGTGAAGAGTAAATAAAGGCTTTAGGAGTTAGTGTTTAATTTACTACATTCCCTTTTCTCCCCATTTAGGCAAAAGTGGAAGTGTGTTAATTAAAAAGGAAGCTTTGACAATGTGGTATCTAAAAAAACAACGGCAAATGCTTTGAGACAGAAAGTAGAAAGGTGGTTACCAGGAGCTGCAAGAGAAATAGGGGGAGGTCCATAAAAGAGTAGAAGGTTTCAGCAGTAAGATGAATAAAGTCTGAGGATCTAATGTATAACAAGGTGACTATAGCTGATAACAATGTATTATATAATTGAAATTTGCTAAGAGAGTAAGAACTCAAATGTCTTCACAAAAAGAGAGAGAGAGAGAAATATATGAAAGGATGGATCTGTTAATTAAATGTTGGGAATCCTTTTACAATGTATATATGTATCACATCACCACAGGGACACTTTAGATACATCTTATAATTTTGTATGTCAATTACACCTCACAACTGAAAAATGAAAAATAAAATTAAATAAATAAAAATAAAATAAATAAAAATGAAAATGAGAAAGAAGGAGGCATTATTAGCATGGGCTCTTGAGTAACAATAATCAGCAGAGCCCTGTTGAAGCAGGTTTTACTTGTAGTGTTAGGAAGAAATAAACCTTCACGTGTCAAACCACTAAGATTTTATTGTCGCGTAACTGATACAAACTGTTATGGAAAAAGATTTCAAAAAGAACAGGTGATCCCAAAAGTTTTAATAAAGTTTTAAGCTTTAATAAGTTTAAAAGTATAAATGATACCAACTTAAATAAAACAATTTTGAAAGCTTAATTATCTACATTTCCTCTATACTTATTTTTTATTAATTTCACTAATGCACTTTTATTTTTTTGGTGTTTTAGTGTTTCCTATCTTAAATCAGAGGTACTAAAAGTTTAAAATTACAAATTTACTGTTTGAAATTCATAAAGCTAAATAAATATAAAAACATACAAACAAGTTTCAAGTGATGAAGTTAGTGAAAGTTGTTTCTGTCACTAGTTTTTGAGCTACTTGAAGAAAAACATTGTGTGTTTTCTTTCTTTCTTCTTTTTTTTTTTTTTAACCAAGTCTGGTGCCTAGCATCATATAGATGTTAAATAAACTTTTCTTGGAGAGAGTTGAATTAGCAGTGCATTCAATATTGCCATACAGATCATTCAGGCTGATTTGTTTGAGAATTATGATTGGAACCATTAGGAACCAACATATATATACACAATTAAAAGGTTTCTAGAGTTTATTTTTAATAACATGACTTTTATTTAAATCAATTTAGATGCAAAGACTACTGAATGTATTGTGAGTTAAGTTTAGGATGGAAAAATTGTAAAAGAAATGATTGAAAGAAGTCATTATATAATTATGTCACAGTAATAGTTCATAAGCTGGTTTAGAAATGACATAACAGCTTTTTACAATTAAAATGAATTTCAAATTGAGACTGGCAGAGTTTTACTCCCGCTCTCTTTGAAAGCAAAGTGATCAGTCATGTTCTGGCAAATGAATTACATACATGAAACTGAGTACATAACTATAGCAGTTTAAATCTCCTTTTAAAATACCATAATTCTTCTTCTCCATTACACACCCTACTCTGTCCAGATAATATATGTGGTTCTTAAAACCTCCAAAGATCCTTCAACTTCATATTTAATACAGAAGAGAGGTGGTTAGAGAAAATCTTTTCAGATAAATCATCTAAGTAAGAGGACTCTAAACCTCTTTGGCTTACACTTTAGCTCCAGTCTGAATAAATTCGTTATCACACTGTTCTGGGGCTCCCCTATGTCTCATCACTACTACTCAGTTTCTTTTGCTGATGCTTCTTTCTCCTCTTGTCCTTTGATGGAAGATAATTTAATAGACTCAATCCTCAGCTCTATCTATTCTTTTGCCTTCCTTAATAATTTCCTCAACTTCGGTGGCTTCAAATATTATCCCCACCCTGAAGATTTTCTGTTTAATCTCATCAGCCCTAACCAACTTCCTGAGCTCCGTATCTTCAATTTCCTGCTAGAAATGCCAAATGGAATTCTCTTCAGCATATCTACATTACCTGGGGCAAGAAATTGAGGCAGTGGACATAAATGAAAAAAAGCTTATGAGTGATTTGAGCAACTTCAACGCCCCACCGCCTCCATCTGAGAATAGCTATGTTAAGCTCATGTATATCCAAGTTCCTGCTTTGTTGTCCAGCCTTGCAACCACTACCATCACATATGATCAAATGTACCTGAGACCAAGGTGAGGGATTTCATATCTACAAGAGGAGAAGGAAAGAGAAAGAAAAGTGGATGGAATTTCATCCATTCTACATACTGCTACCAGACGTATAAGTGTGTGTATGCAGGCATGTGTGTGTACATTGGCTGTTTAGGTACTTAGTATTTCCATATGGATTTAAAAATAATCTTATCAAATTCTACCTAAAAAGCCTGATGGGTTTGTGATTAGAGAAAATTTGAAGTCTTAATATTATTAACCCTTATAAAACTGAATATCTCTCATTTATTTAGATAAATACATCTTTAATTAATTTCAGCAATGTTTTCTAGTGCTTAGCTTATATAATTTGAGTATATTTTGTTAAACAGTGTCTATAAGCATTTCATATTTTTATGTTATTTTAACTGGTACTGTAATTTTACATGTCATTTTCTAGTTATGCTTTGCTAATATATAGAAATACAGTTGATTTTGTATATTGACTTTGAATGTACAATCTTGCTAAATTCACTTACAGATTTTTGTTTCTTTTTTGTAAAATCCTTAGGGTTGTCTGCATAGTAAACATGCCTTTTGCAAATAAAGACATATTTAGTATTCTTCTGTTCCAATTTATATGCTTGTTTTTCTTATTCCCCTTGCTAGATCATCAAGTGCAACATAGAAAATAAGTGGAAAGAGGAGACATATTTGGCTCTTTTCAAATGTAGAGGTAAAATATTCAGTGTTTCAATACTGAGTATTGAAATATAATGCTAGTTGCAGGTTTCTCATAGATGTCTTTTGTCATATTGATGAATTTATATTCTAGTCCTTGTTTACTGAGAGTTTTATACCAGGAATTGACACTGAATTTTGTCATATGCTTTTTCTGTATCCCATATGAGTTGATCATTTTTTATAGGTGAATTTCATTGAATAGTTTTCAAATACTTGAACCAAAGTTGCAGTTTATGGGATAAATCCTACTTGGTCATGTTGCATTTTCTTTTTATGTATGCATTGCTGGATTATATTTGCTAAACTTTAAGGTTTATATGTCTACTCAGTTGACTTATTTCTTCTTGCCCTACTACTTACATGTTTCTGACAATGCTACCCATCTTATATTTCTGCTCCTTTGTATGTTTTCATCATTGAGGAGGGAGTGGGCTACTTTAAAATTCGGTCTTTATCAATGGTCTTGAGATATTTGATTATTATGCACTGTTGTGTAGTTTTCTTCATGTTTCTTGTGATGTGATTCAGTTTGTTGAGCTTCTATGAACTGTGGGTTAATAGTTTTCACCAAATTTAGAAGATCTGGGCCATTAATTTTTCAAATGTTTTTTCTCTCCTTCCTTCTCCTTCTTCCACAGGAATTCCAAATAGATATGGATTTAGTTGCTTGAAGTTGTGGCACACTCTGTGATTACTTTTATATATAAAATACTCATATTTGTTGTCCTTTCACCTTCACAATGACCTTGGGAAGTAAATACTACATTTTTCATTTTTGTAAAAGAGGGTGCCAAGATTGAAAATGTTGACTTTCTTGAAGTTTGTTATTCAGCAAATACTTTTTTTTATAATTTTATTTTGGTATCATTAATCTACAGTTACATGAAGGACATTATGTTTACTAGGCTCCCCCCTTCACCAAGACCCCCCCACATCCCCATTCACAGTCACTGTCCATCAACATAGTAAGATTTCAGCAAATATTTTTAAGCATCTAGCATTATGGTGCACACATGGGAAACACAAATAAATATGACATAGTCCCTGATTTTCTTTTTTAACTTTTCATTATGAAGAATTCCAAATACATACAAAATTGGACAGAAGATCTCCATTATTCTGCATTAATAATTATTAACTTGTGACCAGTCTTATTTCTTCCATGTCCTCATATAATACCCTTACTTGGCTATTATATATCACTTTTGAACATTTTATTTTGAAATGATTGTAGATTCACAGGAAGTTACAAAGATAGAACATAGAGAACCCATTCACACTTCTCCCAGTTTTCAATAATGCTTATATCTTACATAGCCATAGTATGATATCTAGATCATTGCTATTGGCACAATATTGTACAGTTTTGTGTACTTGTTATAATCACATATTAGATTAATTTAACCACTACCATGGTCAAAATACAGAACTATTTCATTCCACAAATACATCACTTGTATTACCCCTTTTTAGTCACACACATTCTCTTCCTCATCATCATCCCTAGCACCTGGAAACCACCAATTTAACCACTATCTCTATAACCATATCATTTCAAGAATATTATGGAAATTAAAGACGGCAGCATGAGAGGTGAGACATAGGCCTCCTCCCAAAATGACATATAATACGAAAATAGAAATAATACAACTAATCTTAAAAAGAGCAACAGGAAAAAAGTCTGCACCAGACTTCATAAACCTGGAGAAGAGAAATGACCTCATGGAACAGGTACCAAAGCTGTGATCTGGCAGGACCCAAGCCTTTCCCCCACCCCAGCTCACTGGTGGGAGGAAAAAAAACAGAATAGGGAGGAAGTGAAGGCATAGGACTGCTGAAAACAGAGCCCTGGAGATCTGCTCTGTGAGCACAAACCTACATTGTATGGTGCTCTAGAGATTAGTGGGGTTAGAAAGCTAAGACAGGCTGAATACCTGGAGAGACTGAGATTCCAGCTGCTTGTGGAAAACAGGGATCCACATCTGGCTGCTCTGGGACAAAAGAAAAGCGGGCAGTCTAAGAGACTTCCTAAGAGCCAGAGGGCTGCTAAAGGGGCAAGGATTGGACAGAGCTTACTGCTTAGGAGAAAGGACAGGTGGACAAAATTGTCCAGGCACACTCTTCTCAGCAGGTTAGGAGCTTTCAGGAGCTTCAGGTGCTCCATCCCCGTGGCTGGCTACACAGCTCCAAGGCACCCCCACCGTAGTACACAGCCTGCTACACCTTCATCCCAGCCAGCCTACACCAGATGGAAAACTGGCAGCCCCTGAACTGGAGTCAGGCCAGCCAGAAAAAAGCCCCACCTATGGCAGCTATAAACTCAAAGCATAGAGGCTTACACCTGTGTGATTGGTCCACTGATTCTCCTGGTGTAGACAGGGATAGCAGCAGGGAAGCAGGAAACAGCTCTTTCCTCCCCGAGGAACCAGTGCTGCTCCCCTGGTACCCCTGATATTGCTACAGGGGCAGAGCAGCTCCAGAGAGTAGAGCTTCTGGGCACTAGAGGACACCATATACAAATATGAAGTATCAAAGGAAACTGGTTCATACAAAAACATCACAAACACCAGAAAAAAAGTCAAATGAAACCGATCTCATCAATCTTACTAAAAGAGATTTAAAAATAAAGATTATAAACATGCTCCTGGAGGTACAGAAAAATATTCAAGACCTCAGGAACGAATTTAGGGTGGAATCCAATCGTTAAGGAACACAATGAAGGATCTGAAAAGCAGATTAGATATAGTGGAGGAGATGACAAATGAAATAGAAATTAGAGGAATACAAACAAGCTGAGGTAGAGAGAGAGAAAAAAGGATCTCTGGAATGAAAGAATATTGGGAGAAATGTGCAACCAATCGAAACAGAACAGTATTCACATTATAGGAGTATAAGAAGAAGAGAGACTAAAAAGGATAGAAAGTGTCTCTGAGGAGGAAATTGCCAATCTTGGGAAGGAGATGGTGTCTCAGGCCATGGAGGTGCAGAGATCTTCCAACACAAGGGACCCAAGGAAGACAACACCAAGACATATAATAATTAAAATAACAAAGATCAAGGATAAGGACAGACCATTAAAAGCAGCCAGAGAGAGAAAAAATATCACATATAAAGGAAAAACCATCAGGCTATCATCAGACTTCTCAGCAGAAACCTTACAGGCCAGAAGGGAGGGTCATGATATAGGTAATGTAATGAAACAGAAGGGACTTCAAACAAGAATACCTCATCCAGAAGGATTATCATTTAAATTTGAATGAAGATTAAACAATTTCCCATTCCAAACACAGAATTTATGTACCACAAAGAGTCTCTACAGTGTATTTTGGAGAAACTGCTATAGATGGAGGTGTTCCAAAGGCTAAATAGCTGTTACCAGAGAAAACAAAACCACAGTAAAGAAAGTAGAACAATTAATTACTAAGCAAATGCAAAATCAAATCAATTATCCCCAAAGTCAATCAACGGATAGACAAAGAGTACAGAATATGATACCTAACATAAAAAGAGTAGAGGAGGAAGAAAATGAAAGAAAAGTAAAAAGAACCCTTAGATTGTGTTTGTAATAGCATACTAAGTGAGTTAAGTTAGACTGTTAGATAGTAAGGAAATTACCCTTGAACTTTTGGTAACAACCAATCTAAAGCCTGTAATGGCAATAAATACATATCTATCAATGATCACCCTAAATATAAATGACTTGAATGCACCAGTCAAAAGATATAAAGTCACTGAATAGATAAAAAATCAAGATCCATCTATATATTGCCTACAAGAGACTCACTTAAAACCCAAAGACATACACACAGACTGAAAGTGAAGGTATGGAAAAGATATTTTATGCAACTAATAGGGAGAAAAAAGAAGGAGTTGCAGTACTTGTATCAGACAAAAAGAGACTTCAAAACAAAGAAAGTCACAAGACACAAAGAAGAGCATTACATAATGATAAAGGTGTCAGTCCAAGAAGAGGATATAACCATTATAAATATCTATGCACTGAACATAGGAGCACCTACATATGTGAAACAAATACTAACAGAATTAAAGGGGGAAATAGAATGCAATGCATTCATTTTAGGAGACTTCAACACACCACTCACTTCAAAGGACAGATCAACCAGACAGAAAATAAGTAAGGAGACAGAGGCATTGAACAACACATTAGAACACATGGACCTAACAGACATCTACAGAATACTCCATCCAAAAGCAGCAGGATGCACATTCTTCTCAAGTGCACTTGGAACATTTTCAACAATAAATCACACACTAGGTCACAAAAAGAGCCTCAGTAAATTCAAAAAGATTGAAATCACACCAATCCGCTTCTCAGACCACAAAGGTATAAACTAGAAATAAATTATGCTAAGAAAATGAAAAATCCCACAAATACATGGAGGCTTATCAATATGCTCCTAAATAACCAGTGGATCAATGATCAAATAAAAACTGAGATCAAGCAATAGGTGGAGACAAATGACAACAATATTTCAACAATGCAAAATATGTGGGATGCAGTGAAGGCTGTGCTAAAAGGGAAGTATATTGCAATACAGGACCATCTCAGGAAATGACAATCCCATATGAACAGTCTAAACTCACAATTAATGAAACTATAAAAAGAAGAACAAATGAGGCAATGTCAGTAGAACAAGGGACATAATAAAGATTAGAACAGAAAAGTTTTTTATTTCTCATTGTCCTCACATAGTTTTTCACAGGACAAAAGTGTCTAATGTTTGACCAAGTTCAATTTATCTTTATTTTCCTTTTATATATATTATACTTTTTACATCACATCTAAAACATTTTACCAAGCCCTAGGTTCTGGAGATTTTCTCCTAAGGTTCTTTTTTTCTAACAGCCTCATAGTTTAACATTTAGAAATTAAAAATTTTTGTGTAAAGTGTGAGGTTTAGTTTGTAGTTCAGTTTTGTTTTGCCTATGGATATCCAATTGCTCCTACACCGTTTGTTGAAGAGTCTATCCTTCTTCCCTTGTAGTACCCTTGTACACTTATCAAAAATAAGTTGGCCATATTTGTATTCTGGGTTTACTCTTCTGTTTCACTGAAATATTTTTCTGTCCACCATGCAATACCATACAGTTTTGACTACTGCAGCTATACAAGTAAATGTGAGATGAGGGAGATTGAATACTATTTTGTTTTTCCTTTTCAAAATTGACTTAGGTATTGTAGATCCTTTCTTTTTCCATATTAATATTAGAATAATCTTGCCTGTATTTATAAGAAATTAGACTGGGATTTTGGTAAGAATGGCATTAAATAGAAATTGGAAAAGCTTGACATCTTCCAATGAGTCTTCCAATTCATGAACATGGTATATATATCTCTGTGTTTATTTAGACCTCTTTGATTTCTAAGATTAACATTTTTCATTTTGTATTTTTTTCAGCATACTAGTCCTATACATATCACATTATATTTACATTCAAGTTTTATTTATTTGAGCAACTTGTGAATGGTAATTTATTTTAAATTTTATTTTCCACATGTTTATTGTCAGTATATATAAAAACAATTGACTTCTGCATGTTGATCTTGCATCCTGCAATTTGGGTGGACTCATATATTCGTCTTTAGAGGTTTTAATTATTTTTTAAAGATATGATCATGTCACTTATAAGCATGAATGTTTTATTTATTTATCTCCAACTAGTATGCTAATTATTTCCTTTTACTGGCTTATGGCACTGGATAATATTTCCAGCATTAGGTTAAATAACAACAGTGAGAGCAAACATCCTTGCTTTGATGTCAATCATACAGGGAAAGCATATTGCTTTTCATGATCAAGAATGATGATAGATGTAGGTTTTCTGTACATGTTTGTTAACAACTTAAAGAAGTTCCCCTCTATTATGGGTTGAATTACATTTTCCAAGAATTTATATGTTGAAGTCCAAGCCCCCAACAACTTAAAATGTGATCTTATTTGGAAACAGGGTAATTGTAGATATAATTAGCTATGTTAAGGTGAGGTCATACTGGAGTAGGTTGTGACCTACTCCAGTGTGACCAATGTCCTTATAAGAAGGGGAAATTTGGACACAGTCACACAGGGAGAATGCCATACAAAGACAGATGAAGGCACATATCAGGTGATATTTCTACATGCCAAGGAATGCCAAAGATTGCCAACACACCACCAGAAGCTAGGGAAAAGACATGGAATAGATTTTTCTTCAGAGCTCTGGGAAGGTCCTAATTCTGCTGACACCTGGATCTTCGATGTCTAACATCCAAAAGTGTGTTATTAAATCAGTCAGTTTTTGGAGTTTTGTTATGGCAGCCTTAACAAACTAATATACATGGTATTCCTAAATCTCTATAGAGTTTTTTTGCCATGAATTTCATCAAATGCTTTTTCTGCATCAATTCATATGGTCATGTGATTTTAGCCTATTGATTTAGTTGATTACAATGATTGATTTTTTTCAATACTGAAGTAGACTTGTATGCTGAAATAAATCCTGTTTGTCACAACATATAATTTTTTAATGTGTATTGCTAGATTCAGATTGTTAACACTGTATTGGGGATTTTTAAGTTTATATTCACAAGAGATACTGATCTCTAATTTTCTTTCATTTACTTTTCTTTTTATTTGCAATGTTCTTTCTCTGGTTTTGTTATCAGGTAAGAATGGCTTCATTAAATAAATTTGAAGTGCTCTTTCTTCTATTTTTTGGAACAGTGAGTAGAACTGGTATTGCTTCTTTAATGTTTGACAGAATTCTCCAGTGAAATTATCTGAGACTGGGGAACTTTCAGTCTTTAAATGACAAATGCAATTTCCTTAACAGCTGTAGGAATATTCAAATGATCTAATTTATATTCAGCAAATTGTGATACTGCATGCTTTTCAAGGAACATGCTTTCAAATATATTTGGCTAAGATTCCTTTATTATCTTTTTAGTGTTAGCAGGGTCTGTAGTGGTAATTTCTACTTTATTTCTGATAATGATAATTAGTGTCTTCTCTTTTTTTTTTCTTTGTTAGTCTTGCTAGAATTTTATAATTTTATTGATTTTTTTTCAAAGAACCACCTCCTTGTTTCATTGTTTATGTTTTCAACATCATTGATTTCTGCTGTTATTTTCATTATTTCCTTTCATCTGCTTTAATTTGAATTTCTCTTGTTTTTCTTTTTCTAGTTTCCTGGGATGGAGCTTAGATTATTAATTTGCAACTTTTCCTATTTTCCATTATAAGAATTTAGTGCTATAAATTTCCCTCTTGTCACTATTTTTAATAGCATCCCACAAAATATGATGTATTGTACTTGCATTTTATTTCATTTCAATGGCATTTTTATTTTTTGAGACTATATCTTTAATAATAATAAATCATAAAATAAATAATAGTAAATCATAAAATAAATAATAATAAATCATGAATTTAGTTTAGTTTTCAAGTGGTTTAGGCTTTATGTTGGGAAGCCCATTTTGACCTGGACAAACTATGGTGGCCCTATGAATATCATCACTTAAAAGAACATTTTGGAAGTAACATATTGAAAGTCACTTAGAAGAACATTTTTATTGGACTTCATTACCTTTTTGTAATCAGGATATTTCAAATAGAATTGAGTATATCCATAATTTAATAAATTTATTCAAATAAATCTAAGAACCTCTTTTATAAAGAATCAAGTTACAAAGTTCTGATGAAATATGATAGATTGACCATAACTCCTAACTCCTATATTTTCTCTTAAAACTATACTAAAATGACCATAAAAGGATTTCAGGAATGATACAAACCAACAAGGACAATGTACATAGGAGAAAGGTGATGACTAACTTTCAGAAGCTGGAAGTCAAATGGACAAGTTATGACTGATTTAACAGACCAAAGAAAGCTGAAGCTTATCTAGAAGGGTGTGAACCTCTGATGCAAGCTAGTTACAAGGCAAAAGTCCAGCAAAGCTTGGGAACTGGAAACACCTGCTGTGCTGAAGTTGGTAGAACAAAGATAGATCTGAAAAGAAGAGGATTGTTCAAAAATCTATCTGAATAGTAACTCAAACCTAGATCCGTTCCCATGCCATTCACAGTCAGGAAATTACCCACAGTGTCCTAGCAGAGGATTACAGTTTATTTTCTAGGAAGGTAAAAAATGAGGGACACATATACAGATGAAGGCAAATGTAACACAACAAACACAGGGGAACAATGTAACATCTACATGTAAAAACAGTGTGTGCCCTCAACTCATTTGGTTATGAAAGAATAGCTTGTAGCCATTCTCATTTTCTCTCTAGACAGGACACTGTAGGATTCCTTTCTGGAAAACTGACCAGCCTGAGAAAAGGAATCTGCAGATATTGATAATCTTCATTATTGGTTTTCCAATGAAACAAAACAGCCAAATCATACTATGGTAAAGCTCAGAAGTGGACCCTACCGCCATCATACATTGAGCACTAGTCATGTTTTCAGCCTTTCTTAAAGATGAATGGGCAGTCAGTGATTACCAAACATGAGAGGAAATTCTCTAACATGAAAGGCACAGATCAAAATAAACAATAAAAAATTGAAACAGAGATATTATAAAGAACAGAAGAAAACGTTTTATAAAAATTATAATTAAAGAGAAATGAAATTACATTGCATAAGAATAGGAGCAATAACTCAGAAGACAAAAGGTAGCCTTGAAAATTTTTTTAAAAAGGAGGAAAAATTAAAACTTTGAAGAAGTTGGAAGATGAACTTGAAGAAAAAAGAATCCTAGAAAACAGTTAAGAGCTAGGCTATAGGAAGTAACAGATAAATCTGATTTTCTTTATAAATCCTATATAACTGTTTCCATTTTTAAAACTATACCAGTAGTTTTTACAAACTTAAAGTATAAGAATCAGCCTGGACATTGGGGATTAACCCAATTAGATCTGCAGCTTCTTAAGACACTGGACTCCATCCAGGGGGGAAAAGGGTGTGTAGCAGGCAGGAGGTAACTAACCAAGAGCTGTTATCTTCTTCTACCTGCAGAGATAGGATTCTATCTAGACTGCTCTGGTGAGACTGGTTTTTGAGTGAGTTTTGAAACATTTATTTTAGACTACATCCTACCAGAAACCAGGCTATAGTAGAAAATGATGGGACAGGAAATATGCAGGAGGATGTTGAATTGTGGTTACAAAAGGCCAATGAAATATAAGAGGCCTAACATACTGCTGAGATGTACCAAGTGACAACAATTATAAAAAGTGTTCAGCATCCAGGATTAGTAATTTTACATGGTCTCAAAATTGTCAGTGTATGCATTTTGGTAGCAGAAGAATATTTAGTAACATGGAGGAAAAGCTGATTAAAGATGATGTCCATGTGTGTATTAAAAATTTAAGCAACCCTTTCAGTGAGCCATAGACATCGTGGATGTTGTGAAGCACAGTTTAAGATATTAGCCCAGATTAGAGAAGGTTACTGTCAAAGCAATTTGTGACAAAGCCTCAATGAACAGTCTTAACTGATACATAAATTACATACATGTCTAATCACTTTTCCCATAACTACACATTTATTCACTCAGCAAACATATATGAATCACCAGGAGTTGTTAAGCACTGTGCAAGGCGACAGAGCTGCAAAGAAAATGACTAGACACAGTCTTTGTCTTCATGGATTTTATAATCCAATGGGGAGATCGATAAGGGTGATAAGCACTTCCAATAAGGGTCAAGGTCATTGGAAGAAGTTGGCAAAGGTGAGTTACTTAACTCACTCTTATAATTCAGAGAAATCTTTGAGAGAGTGAGATTTGGGCTGACATGTAATGGGTGGATAAGATTTAATTAAACAAATAGAGGGGTGGGTATCAAAGTGTTTTAAGTAGAAGGACAGTATATGCAAAGACCTTGGGATAGGAAAGAGCATGGTGCCTTCAAAGAAGGGAAAGGCTGTCTATACTGGCCAGTATGTGGTAAGAAAGAAAGGGCACTGGACAGAATGGCAGGAAGAAATTGGGTTGTACAGGACTAACATATATTGTGGATAAGGGGCTTTATCTCAAAGGTAAGGGGAAGATGTCGAAGAGTTTAAAGCAGAATTTGATGAGTCTTGAATATTTGAAATATTTCTCTGACTTCTTTGTCATGAACTGATTGAAGGAGAGAAAAAGTAAATTCAAAGAAACCAGTTGGAAACTTGCGCAGTTTTCTCAATTTGTGTTGAGTATTATATTCCTTATGTTTGGCACTTTATTTTCCTGAATAGGAAATTAGGAACAGGGAATTGAAAATTTTCTTAATGGGATTTTAAGGTTTAGATGTTTGTTTCTCTAGTGTGCAAGAAAGCCAAATCACTGAAAGCTGAAATCAACAAGTAATAGCTTAAGACAAGCTGTGTGTGTATGTGTGTGTGTGTGGTAAGGAGGGATCAGGAAGAGCAAGAGGCATGGAAGCAGGCTCAATTCAGTGTCGTTTCTCTTGCTGTGCACCCTCCCCCCATCAGGGATCTTTTGTTTGGGACATCCGCCTTGTCAGGACAACCTCTTAGCTACGATGTTTTGTGTAAAGTGCTCTGAGCAGCATAATTTCCTTCGTGAACTATCAACCTTTCTCTTGTGTAATTTTATTATTTTAAGCTTAAAAATGAATATGTAAACTGGGGTCAAAAGGTCTGTGTTTTGATAAGAAAATGGATTTGGAAAGTTAAGGGCATGCCCCCATTTTCCCTCATAGAAACTGTTGCCTAATTTTAAGTGTAACATCAATCAAATGAATTTAGGAAGTGAAAAAGTGTCAAGATCTGAAATTCCTCTACCATAAAACTTTTTCTTTTTAGTTGTATTTGAGCTGGAGCTGCTTAGAATATATTGGATGGAGGCTTACATAGTTATATAAGCAGAAAACTCTATGTCAATTCTATGGCATCACTAATTATTCAATCACTGTTCATTATTCATGTACACAAGTAGATACAGGCAGCAATGTTATAGGCATAATATATAGCAATGTTTTGACACCCTTGCTCTCAAATGGTTTCCTCTAAGGTTGAGTGGTATAAATGGAAAATGATAATGTAAACAGGCAATTAAAATCACAATGGGTAAATGTGGTTTAGAAGCTGAAGGAGTACAATAAGGGCATGTAGCTCAGACTTCAAAGTTGTTCTTGAGGAATGAAGACCTGAGAGAAGTTCTTTTCTGGATGCACAGAATCCTATCAGATGCTGCAGTGGAGAAAAGTATTTGAAAAAGAGGAAAGGGCACCTCCCAAGTACAGAGAGACCATGGCCAGTTTGGGGGATTGAAAGTAGTTCCCTGTGTGAGAACATTGTGTGGGTTAAGGGCATAACTGGAGCTGAGAGTGGAAAGGTAAGCAGGGGTCAGATCACAGTGGGAGCCACTGTAAGGATTAGGTTCGTAGTACTCTGTGGGAAAAGGAATATCATGCAAAGTACTAAACAGAATACTGTAGTCAGATTTGGACTTTGGACCCATGTCACTATGGCTACAAGGCAAAGGATGGGACTGAAGGCAAGCAAATCAGTTAGGAAATTTGCAGTCACCCAGGCAAGAGACAGAGGTGTATCCTGTCGGGGCAATGAGAATAAGGAGAATTAGATGGAATAAGGAAAATTTTGGAGTAAGTTAATAGGATTGCATGACTGATTGAATATGGGAGTGGGCTAAGAGAGAGAAGGAGTCAAAGATAATGCTCCAGTTTCTGGTTGGGAAATTTGGTGAATGGAAGTGGGAATGTTGGAGGATTAAAAAAGATGACTTAAAGGTAAGACAAAACCTCCTCCCAAAACCACATACAATATGACAATATAGAAAATACAACTAATCCTGAAAAACCAACAGGAAAGAAGGCTATGTTAGACTGTCTACAACTGGGGAAACAAGCAGAAATCAAGGGAAATGGTAAAGTACCTATGCCATGGTACAGAGGGACCCAAGAGCTTCCCCCAAACCAGGTCACCTGAAGGAGGAAGAGAAATGGAGCCAGGAGGGTGTAGATGTCTAGGACTGCTAAAAACCAAGCCCTGGAGATCTGCTCTGGGAACATGAACCTACATTACATGGTACTCTGGAGATTAGTGGGGTTGGAAAACTAAGACAGGTAGAATACCTGGAGAGAGTAAGATTTCAACCAATTATGGAAAAGAGGGATCCACATCCAGCTGCTCAAGGAAAAAAGAAAGGCAGACAGTCTGAGAGACTACCTAACACTGCTAAAGGGGCAAGGATTGCACAGAGCTTGCTGCTCAGGAGAAAGGACAGTTAGACAAAATTGTCTGGGTACACGCTGCCCAGCAGGTTGGGAAATTTCAGGAGTTTCAGGTACTCCATACCTCTGGCTGGCTACTCACCTCCGAGGCCCCCCACCATGATATGCAGCCTGCTGTGCCTTCCTCCCAGCTGGCACCAGTAAGCAAACCAGCTGTCCCCACCATTCCACCAAGCCAGCCAGAGGGCAGACCCACCTACAGCAGCCACAAGTGCAACACATAGAGACTTCTCCCTGTGCACTTGATCCACTGGCCCTGGCAGTGGAGACAGGCACTGCAGCTGGGAAACAGAAAAGACCTCTCTCCTCCTGACTGGCACCAGAGTCACTCGCTGGTGACCCCTGCCATCACTCTATGGGCTGAGCAGCTCCAGAGAATAGAGCTTCTGGGCAAAAGAGGGTGCCGCATACAAATACGAAATGTCAAAGGAACCTGGTTCAAAACAAAAATCCCACAAACACCAGAAAGAAGGCCAAGTGAAACTGAACTAATCAATCTTCCTAAAAGATATTTCAAAATAAAAATCATAAACATGCTCATGGAGCTGCAGAAAAGTATTAAAGAACTCAGGGAAGAATTTAGGAATGAAATACAAATGTTCAAGAATACAGTATCTGAAATGAAACATACAATGGAGGAATGTAAAAGCAGATTAGATGAAATAGAGGACACAATAAATGAAATAGAAATTAGAACAGGAATACAAAGAAGCAGAGGCACAGAAAGAAAAAAGGATCTCTAAGAATGAAAGAATATTAAAAGAACTGTAACCAATCCAAATGGAACAATATTCACATTATAGGGGTATCAGAAGAGATAAAAAAAGGATAGACAGTGTCTTTGAGGAGATAATTGCTGAGAGCTTCCCCAATCTGGGGAAGCTCTCAGCAATTATCACAAGGGACCAAGGAAGACAACACCAAGACATATAATAAAATGGCAAAGATCAAGGATAAAGACAGATTATTAAAAGCAACCAGAGGTAAAAAAGATCACATACAGAGGAAAACCTATTAGGATATCATCAGACTTCTCAATAGGAACCTTACAGGCTAGACGTCAGTGGCATGATATATTTAACGTAATGAAGCAGAAGGGCCTTGAACCAATATACTCTACTCAGCAAGATTATCATTTAAATTTGAAGGAAGGATTAAAGATTTCCAGATTAGCAAAAGCTGAGAGAATTTACCTCCACAAACCATCTCTACAGTGTATTTTGGAGTGATGCTCTAGATGGAAGTGTTCCTAAGGCTAAATAGCTGTCACCAGAGGAAATAAAACCACAGTAAAGAAAGCAGACCAATTAATTACTAGGCAGATGCAAAATCAAATCAAAATCTCCAAAGTCAGTCAAGGGATAGACATAGAGTACAGAATAGGATACCTAGTACATAAAGAATGGAGGAGGAAGAAAAAGGAGGAAAAAACACCTTTAGATTCTGTTTGGAATACCATACTAAGTGAGTTTACTTAGACTATTAGACAGTAAAGACATTACCCTTGAATATTTGGTAACCACCTATCTAAAGCCTGCAATGGCAATAAGCACACACCCATTGATAATGGTCTGAATGCACCAATTAAAAGACATAGAGTCACTGAATGGATTAAAAAACAAGATCCATCTATATGCTGCCTACAAGAGACTCACCTCAAACCCAAAGACATAAACAATCTAAAAATGAAGGGATTGAAAAAGATATTACATACAACTAATAGGGAGAAAAAAGCAGGTGTTGCAGTACTTGTGGCAGACAAAATAGATTTTGAAATAAAGAGAGTCACAATAGACAAGAAGAACATTACCTAATGATAAAGGGTCGGTCCAAGAAGAGGATATAACCATATAAATATCTGTGCACCCAATGCAGGAGCACCTGCATATGCGAAATAAATGCTAACAGAATTAAAAGGGGAAATAGAAGGCAATGCATTCACTTTAGGAGACTTCAACATTCCATTCACTCCAAAGGACAGATCAACCAGACAGAAAATAAGTAAGGAGACAGAGGCACTACAACACATTAAAACAGATGGACATAACAGACATCTGCAGAACAATTCACTGAAAAGCCACAGGATATGCATTCTTCCCAGGTGCACATGGAACGTTTTCAAGAACAGATCATATACTAGTCCACAAGAAGAGTCTCAGTAAATTCAAAAAGATTGAAACTTGTACCAACGAGCTTCTCAGACCACAAAGGTATGAAACTAGAAATAAATTATGCAAAAAAAAACAAAAAAGCCCTCAAACACAGGAAGGCTTAACAACATGCTTCTAAATAATCAATGGATCAGTGACCAAATAAAAACAGACATTAAGCAATATATGGAGACAAATGACAGCCATAACTCAACAATGCAAAATCTGTGGGACACAGTGAATGCCGTGTGAGAGGGAAGTATATTGCAATACAGGCTTACCTCAGGAAAGAAAAATAATATCACACGAACAGTCTAAACTCACAATTTATGAAACTAGAAAAGATGAACAAATAAGACCCAAAGTAAGTAGTAGAAGGGACATAATAAAGATCAGAGCAGAAATGAATAAAATCAAGAAGAATAAAACAACAGAAAGAATCAACGAAAGCAGGAGCTGGTTCTTCAAGAAAATAAACAAAATAGATAAACCCCTAGCCAGACTTCTCAAGAAAAAAAGAGAGTCTACACAAATTGAATTGGTAATCAAGAAACTACCTATGAACAAAACTCCTGGATCAGATGGTTTCACCACTGAATTTTATCAAACATTTAGTGAAGACCTAATACACATCCTCCTTAAAATTTTCCAAAAAGTAGAAGAGGGAATACTTCCAAACTCATTCTATGAGGCCAGCATCACTCTAATACCCAAATCAGGCAAAAACATCACAAGAAAAGAAAATTAAGACCAATATCCCTGATGAACATACATGCAAAAATACTCAATAAAATATTATCAAACCAAATTCAAAAATATATCACAAAGATCATCCACCATGATCAAGTAGTATTTATTCCAGTGATGCAAAGATGGTACAATATTTGAAAATCCATCAACATCATCTACCATATCAACAAAAAGACAGACAAAAACCATGTGATCACCTCCATAGATGCCAAAAAAGTATTTGACAAAAGTCAACATCCATTCATGATAAAAACTCTCAACAAAATGGGTATAGAGGGAAATTACTTCAACATAATAAAGGCCATATATGATAAACACACAGCTAATATCATACTTAATAGTGAGAAGCTAAAAACTTTTCCCCTAAGATTGGGAACAAGACAAGGATGCCCACTCTCCCCACTTTTATTCAACATAGTTCTGGAGGTCCTAGCCATGACAACCAGACAACACAAAGAAATAAAAGGCATCTAGATTGGTAAGGAAGAAGTTGTACTGTCACTGTTTGCAGATGACACAATATTGTACATAGAATACCCTAAAGAATCCACCCCAAAACTACTAGAAATAATAATTGAATTAAGTAAAGTTTCAGGATACAAAATTAATACACAGGAATCTGTTGCATTCCTATATACTAATGATGAACTATTTGAAAAAGCAATCAGGAAAACAATTCTGTTAATAATTGCATCAAAAAGAATAAAATACCTAGGAATAAACTTAACCAAGGAAGTGAAAGACCTCTACCTGAAAACTACAAGACACTCATGAGAGAAATTAAAGAAGATACCAATAAATGAAAATACATCCCATGTTCATGGATAGGAAGAATTAATATTGTCAAAATGGCTATCTTGCTTAAAGCAATCTACAGATTCAATGCAATCCCTATCAAAATACCAATAGCACTTTTAAACAAACAAGAGCAGAAAGTTCTAAAATTGAAATGGAACCACAAAAGATCCCAAAGAGCCAAAGCAATCCTGAGAAGGAAGAATAAAACTGGGAGATTATGCTCCTCGACTTCAACCTCTACTACAAAGCTATGGTAATCAAGACAATTTGGTACTGGCACAAGAACAGACCCATAGATCAATGGAACAGTATAGAGAGTCCAGATATAAACACAAGCATATATGGTCCAAATAATATATGATAAAAGAGCCATGGATATACAATGGTGTATATCCTCTTCAACAACTGGTGTTGGCAAAACTAGACAGCTACATGAAACTAGATTATTGTCTAACTCCATACCCGAAAGTAAACTCGAAATGGATCAAAGATCTGAATGTAAGTCATGAAACCATAAAGCTCTTAGAAGAAAACATTGGTAAAAAAAACTCTTGAATAAAAATATGAGCAACTTTTTCCTGAATGCATCTCCTTGGGCAAGGGAAACAAAACCACAAATGAATAAATGGGACTATATCAAGATAAAATTCTTCTACACAGCAAAGGACACCATCAAAGAAGAAATTCAGATGGCCAACAGGCTCATGAAAAGATGCTCCACATCATTAATTGTCAGGAAAATGCAAATTAAAACCACAATGAGATATCACCTCACACCAGTTAGGATACCCAGCATCAAACAGTCTAGGAACCACAAATGTTGATGAGGATGTGAATAATGAGGAACCCTCCTACAGTGCTGGTGGGAATATAAATTAGTTCAGCCATTGTGGAAAGCAGTATGGAGGTTCCTCAAAAAACAAAAAATATAAATACCATTTGACCCTGAAATTCCACTCATAGGAACTTACCCAAAAAAAACAAACTCTCAGATTCAAAAAGACATATGCACCCCTATGTTTATGCAGCACTGTTTACAATAGCCAAGAAATGGAAGCAACCTAAGTGTCCACCAGTAGATGAATGGATAAAGAAGATGTGGTACATATACACAATGGAATATTATTCAGCCATAAGAAGAAAACAAATCCTACCATTGGCAACAACATGGATGGAGCTAGAGGGTATTATGCTCAGTGAAATAAGCCAGGCAGAGAAAGACAAGTACCAAATGATTTCCCTCATTTATAGGGTAAAAGAATGAAGCAAAACTGAAGGAACAAAACAGCAGCAGAATCACAGACTCCAAGAAGGGACTAGCAGTTACCAAAGGGGAGGGGGGGAGGGTGAGTGGGGAGGGAGGGAGGAGGATATTGAGGAGCATTATCATTGGCACACATGGTGTAGGGGAGATCATGGGGAAGACATTGTAGCACAGAGAAGACAAATTGTGACTCTGTAGCATCTTACTACACTGATGGACAGTGGCTTCAATGGGGTGTGTTTGGCAGACTCAATAATATGGTTAAATGCAGCAACCACAATATTTTTCATGTGAAACCTTCATAAGAGTGTATATCAATGAATAAGTAAGTAAATAAATAGAAAAATTGAAAAAAAAAGTAGTGGTAATGTTGAGTGTGTGGTGTCAATGGACTATCCAAAATGAGATTTCTAATAGCAAATGATATTCAAATCTGGAGTCTTGAATTGAGTGGGAATGGCTGGATGGGTGGAGGGGAGTATTTTATCACCAAAGATTCTTTCCCTTATAAACGATATAAAACTTCATCTGAGCATTCAGGGAAATATATTGACTCATGTTTGGAAAAATCCAGAAATACATTTATGGATTCTGACCCATTCAGTCTAGGGACTTAAAAGATTAATCAGGGCTCAGTTTTTATCTGCTTTCTACAGTGATGGCCTCATTTTTCTGACCTGCAGCAGCACTGTGCTTACATCATTCTCACCACCAGTAACCCCAGGTGAAAGAACATAATTCTTCTTTGATGGCTTCAACATAAGTTCTACAAAAGAATCCACTTGGCTCTGTTTGATCTGGTTCGGGCCATGTGGAGATACCTAATTCAACCTCTGTGGCTAGATTAAAAGGATAAAATGTTCATTGTAGTGATGTAACCCACACATTTATAAAATGAAAATGAGAAAACTGAAAAAAAAGTGATAGGAAATTATAGCACTAGGAAATCCGCAGAAGGAAATGGTCAGCTGTGGTTAACGATGGGGTTAGGTCACCTGAGCAAAGAATGTATATTCATTTGATTTGGCAACAAATGATGATGATTTATGACCTTGGCAAAGAAGTGTCATTGTGAGGTGGGTCAGAAGAGAGAATAGAGTACCACAAATAAAAAATTGGTATAGTATGGGAGGCAGGGAGTATAGACAACTCTTTTGACTGGGAAGAGGAGGTGAGCACCAGGATTGTAGTTAACTTCACAACTGCACTTACATTATTCTGGGAGCAAGTAAACTTGACCACTGGGAGTCAGAATAAATGGTGGGTGACTGCCGCCACTGCCTTTAGCTCCTCAGGACATGGCCTCTGCAGTCTTGTCTCATTTTGAGACAGAGCAGATGGACACCATTCCTAATAATAACAACAACAAAAGATGGAGTCAAAATCAAAACAATGACCACATTAATTTCTAAGGCAGCAGGGCAGAGCAATGTAAGATATAATTTCAGAATGAAAGAATGAAAAGAATGTATGGCAAAGTAATGACTTACAAAAATTTTTAAGGAAGCATATCCATTTCTGATTTGATGAGTATCCATCATTATATTTTTATAAACTGTTTGGGGCTGTTTCTAATGTCCTTGCTTGTGTAAGGATGTTATAATAGTTAATTAAAAATAACAAAATGCAAAAAGGAAATAAAAGGAAAGTAAGAAACAGGATTCTTGTTTACTTTGTCCAGTCAGGCAATATTGTTTTTATTAACTTAAAACTCAATTTTAGAAGTAGCCATAGCATTTATTAAGTATTCATTCATTTTTAGAATTTTCACTAAGTATGAATCCATGGTATCTTTGATTCAGGTCCAGTGAATTGTAGATTTGCACTGGTCTCAATGTAGTGAATGTCGTCAACATCTTACTTCGGCTGTAAAATGGCAACCGAAATAAATATTTATCAGCACCTTAGTGATAGCCTTCCATGTTCTTTTTCCCACTCACACTATAATTTTCTCCTAGTACTTATAAAAGTTTCGTTGCTAATACTAAGCTACATAATGGCTCTGACTACTAATGAGGGATTTACGGAATAGTAGCATCTCACATGGAAATTAGTTTTAGGTTAGTGCTTACTGCAAAAATGAAATAAAATTAATAATGCCCTTCAAAATGACCTTCAAGTACAATAGTCAGTAAGTTCAAAACAACTTTTCCTCCAGCCTTAGAATAGAGCTCTGTTTCTTTGGCTAATTGAGGGGTGACAGCTCGCTTGCATGGAAAGCATTTAGGGACTATGTCACAGAAATAAATATTTACTGCATGTTTAAAAATGAAGATTAGACTTAACACAGCAAGATGTTCATGCTCAGGTAGCTGAGAACTGAGATAACTCAGGGAAAGGAGATTCCGGTCTTCCATCTCATGATCACTCAAAGCCATAGACTCATCCTGTGGACAGTGGACAAAAATCAGCCTATCTGTCTCTTTTCATCCTCTGCACATGTATAATTGAATTTATTTAAGTTAAATAAGCATTCCATGCTGCTTCATTGTAGTACTTACTAGATGACATCAGTACACTAGATCCTTTAACATCCATGAACAATCTTTTCACAATCATGATTTAGACTTACTATTATGAAGAATTTTTTAACCCATTAAAACAAACAGCAACAACAACAAAAACCCACAAAAAAAAGAACTTGGCAGAGCTATTGCCCAAATTATGTTAGGTGCATAATTATGTTATGTAACTTAATACATAGTCTATATAGATATACTACAGATGAATAAATGGCATTGGGAGCTACAGATAAATGTAAAAATGTTAGTAAAAAGAAATAATAAAATATGGGGCCAAAATATCCAGATTAGTTATATGCTGGGCCCTCTCTACACAGTGGTGATGTACAACAAGAATCTGGAAACATCTGCCTTTTTCTGATGTGGGAGTGGGAAAGTATAGGAAGGGGTGTTACAAGCCTGTGTGACTATATTGAATGCACTAATTGGTGCTACATGTGCTAAAATTAAATTATTTTGACAATTGATATAGATGTATTTTCTGAGTAGACTGAAAAGCAGAATTCTCCTACCAACACAGCTTCTAAAGATATCCTAACATGTATTTACAAGGTAAACCAATGAATTGTTTTTGTTAGGAACAATTTTACTTAATCTATATAGGTATACTACAGATGAATAAACAGTATTGGGAGCTACAGATAAATAATTAAAGTTGAAAAATGAGTACATTTTTCCTTCCTGAGGATGGATTCACTATATGGTCATACATGGATAAACTTATTGATTCCTGTACAAATAAATGAAAATGGAATATTCATTTGAGACCAAATGGAGAAATATGTTGTCCTTGTTCTCCCTGGGTCCATACTGACTTTTGTTATCTTCATAGATCCACTATATATTTTTGCTATTATTTAAAATATATAATACACCTTTGCAAAAATTTGAGGAACATGTAGAATAAGATTCAAAAAAAAAAGAAAGAGGAGGGAAGGAAGGAGAGAGGGAAGGAATGAAGGAAGGAAAGGAGGGAGAGAGATGCGTTTAAAGCACATTAGTTATCTTTTGAAAGTTGTAATCAACTGGTAGTGTATTAAATAAAGTCATATAGTTATATTTTAAAGAAAACCAAAAAATTTTGAAACAACAAAAAATTAAGTCCAAAATAATGACAAGCATTCAATTTAGTCTGTGTGGGTGTTTAGAAACTTTAACACTTAAAAAAACAGTAATTATCTGAGAACCTAAGAGTTGAGTTTATTTTACTTTGAAAAATATATGCCTCCCTTGCAGTGATATCTGGAGTTTGATAAATCAGTGATGGATTGTAAAAAGTCCTCAATTCAGAATGCTATTAGCAATTTAGGTTAAGTCTTAAGTGACAGGTACATGATTACTCCATGCATTTCTAATTCAGATGTTTAGGCTGAATTATAATGAATCAGTTTTTAACTGGGCATTTTATGAATAGAGCACTAAAATATTTTCCAATAAATAAGTGGTACAAAGAATCCTCTTTCCAAGGGAGTTATAAAATTATACCCATCATTTAATACTAAAGGGCATATACTCTGTGGACCACCTGTGCCCCCAGAAAGGAAGGAAGGAAGGAAAAAAGGAAGGAGTCAATGAATTTAGGAATATTTTTAAGAAGTACTCATCCCTAGGAACTTCACTGAAAACTCTGAAAAACTAAGTAAATTTCATTTTGTGTAAAATCAGGTTTATACCTCTTGCCCACATTCCAATTAAGTTGTAATCAATAAGGAATAATTGAATATTATTTGAATATTGCTTATGCATGCATTCTCTAATTGGATTTTTAAAAGATTTTGAAGGGTTATTACTTTAACCACTTCCACCCCAATTACATAGATGAAGCTATGCTTCAGGAAGTTATGTAGCCCACCTAAGTTTACACCAGTTTGGAAAGTGTTGGGGAATGCAGGTCTCTGAATAAAAGACTCTTTATCCCATATTACACTGAAACCTCATTATTTTTAAAGGTAAATAATCTCTAAGGTTGGTTTTGGAAAAGACTCTGAAAGTCTAGATTCCACACTAATATGTCAGTTTTTCAAGCCTGAGTTCATGGGTTGGTTGGAGGTTGGGGGGAGAGGAGAGGATGAGCCTGGAGAGCTTCCATCGTGTTCCTCAGCTTCTGGGGTCGGTAACCACAGGGAGATACAACAAAGAGATCAAAGAAGAGAAACTATTCTGGGCTCTGATTTTAACTTCCATACTATTTGGAGGAAGTGAATGTTTTCTTCCTTTTCCCAAGCTCTTTCCTCAATCCTTTTTCTGCTTTTCCACCAGCTTCTTCCCACAGGATGGGGAGGAGGCAGCAGAGGGGCAGAGGTGCAGAGGGCTCCCTTTGTTCAGATCCCACTTGGCTGTTTGGGATATGTCTCTTCTTAGCTTCCCTCATCTGTTCTGCTTCTGCTCACCAGGCCAGAGTTTCTTGCTCTACAAAGGCAGGCTTGGTTTCCTGTGGCAGTTGGGTTGTAGCATTACTCTGAAAGTCTACAGCGGCCTAGAGGTCTAGATTTGAGAGAGAAAGTAGGAGAAGCTCATTTTAACCCACCAGTTCGCACTGTGCTTTCCTGTCTAACACATTAGGGCTGCTCATTTATCTCTGGTTCCTGATTCAGAATACAGAAGGAGGATGACTAGACATTTCCAGAATTCCAAAATACTCTTTTTATTGTCATTATTTCTTCCAAGAAAACATAATATATGATGCCCCAAAGAGAATACATTAATAAAGTGTGGTCTTCTTGAAAGACTCTAGTATAATTTTAAGAAAATAAAAAATATGTGTTATGTTTTCAATGTTCTCCAGTGACTGCAATAACTAAAATGGGAAGGTGTCCAAACCTTGAATTGTCGGGGGGTATGCGGGGAGGGGAGCGGGTATAAATCAAAGGCAGGAATAAAAAATTGGATAATTTTGTAAGTTTTGCAGCCTGACAGTATTGCTTTAAAAACTGCAAATCTTTGACACATTATGGTGTAAGAATATGCTTTCACATGTCTAATTGCTAGCTGATAGGAAGACATGAATCTGCTTTGAATTCAAAGCTCCCATCTGTCTAGCTGATTGCTTTGATGTGAGTTTGCTAATAATGCATTTTATTTTAAAAAGTGAACATTTTAAAAATTAAGACATGAAAATGTGCTTTTCCTTTTCTAAAGGTTGTAATGTGGTTATATCCGCAAATCTTTAAATCTCAGATTCCTTAGCCTAGATCAGTTTGACTGGACAAGCTGTGACCTATCTTGTCACAGCAACCTATGTTGTCCTTTATCACCATAGCATAGCAATTAGTAAGTTATTGATATAATCATAATTGATGGACTGCCTCCCTCAATAGACTGTAGGATCCAGGAATAGAGAAATAACATTTGTTTTGTTCATTGTCACATTTCTGCTGTCCAGCACACAGCCTGGTATGACAAGTAGATAAACTTCAATCATAAGCAGCGTATCATATTTGTAAGGCAGATGCAGATATTAGAAACGGCCATATTTAAGCCAGATAGCAAAGAAATTTGTAAGATTGGAGAATTTAATCCACTACTATTTAAAGTAAGTATTGATAGGTAGGGACTCACTATCGCCATTTTTCTGATTGTTTTCTGACTCTTGTGGATCCTTTGTTCCTTGCTGTCTCTCTTGCTGTCTTCCATTATGATTCGGTGACGTTCTCTGCAGGCAGACTTTGACTCCATTATCATAACCTTTTGTGCACCTACTACAGGTTTTTCTTCTGTGGGTACCATGAGGCTTACATGGTAAACTCGATGTAGCCCTTTTTGGTTCCTTTAAGCCCCATGAATCTGGATGTCTATTTCTCTCCCCAGGTTTGGAAAGCTTTCATCCATTATTTATTTAAATAGGCTTTCTGTCCCTGTATGTCTTTTCCTTCCAGGAGTCCCATAATCCATACTTTGTTTTTTTTAATGGTATCCCATTAGTCCCATAGGCTTTCTTAACGTTTTTATCTTTTGATCAGTGATTGCAAATGATCTGCTTGGATTCATTGATTTTCTCCTGCTCAGTTTAGTCTGCTGTTGAGGGTGCCTATTGGATTCTTCAGTTCAGTCATTACATTTTCCACTTTAGGATTTCTGTCTTTTATTTTTATAATGGTTTTTATTTCTTTGTTGAAATTCTCATTTGGTTCATGCAATGTTTTCCTGATTTTGTTCAATTGTCTGTGTGTTCTTATAGTTCACTGGACTTTTTTAAGGTGATCATTCTGAATTGTCAGACAGTTCAGAGATCTCCATTTTTCCAGCATGAGTTATGGGAAATTTCCTTAGTTTTGTTTGTTAGGGTCATGTTTACCTGATTCTTTGTGATTCTTTGTATTGGTATCTGCAAATTTGAGTAGAGTCTCCTCTTTCAGACCTTACATATTTGTTTCAGGGAGAGACCTTCATCGTCAGCTCATCTTGGGGTCCTGGATTGCTTGGCTGGTCGTATGTGCAAGCTGGCCAGGTCCCTCGGTGGTCTAGGCCACGGCCTGTTCCATGAGGTCAGTAGGGAGAGCGCTGTGGCTGGGCTCCACAGGCAAGAAGGGGTGCTGTCTGGATGCAACCAGGTAGGTCAGGTAGATCTTCAGGCTATGCCCTGTGATTGGACAGAGTCACTGCATGGCCTGCCTACCTGGGTGAGGCTAAAGGCTGTATTCAGCACTTAAGGGGAGCTGTATGCCAGGCTTTGCTGCTGGTTGGGGTGATAGAATGGGCTCTGTGGTTGGGCAGTACTATAGGCTGTGCTCTGAAGCTGCTCAAAATAATATTTCTTGGCTCCCTGGTATCTTAATCCAGAGAAGTTGCTCAACAGTTGGGCAGGGGTGCTGGCCTAGCTCCCTGCCCAGGTGGGCCACTGATGTGCTCTGCAGCAGCTGGGCATCTGTGGCCATGGTGCCCGCAGGGGCACTTGGGCAGTACCAGTTTGCTCTCCTACCTGGGCAGACACTGTTGGTGGGAATGTGAATTGCTGCAAGTACTATGGAAAAGGGAGTGGAGGTTCCCCCAAAATTAAAAATAAAATAATCATATGATCCAGCAATCCCACTTCTGGGTATATATTTAAAGGAAATGAAATCTCTATCTTGAAGAGATATCGGTACCCCATGTTTGTGGCAGCATTATTTATAGCACATGAAACATAGAAATAACCTAAGTGCCCATTAATGGATAAATGGATAAAGAATATGTGATCTATTACACACACACACACACACACACACACACACACACACACACACACACACACTGGAATATTATTCAGCCATGAGAAAGAAGGATGTCCTGCTATTTGTGATAACATGGATGAACCTTGAGGCCTTATGCTAAGCAAAATATGTCAGATGGAAAAAGATAAAGATTATATGGTCTCACTTATATGTTGAATCTAAAAAGAAACTTAACTCATAAAAGCAGAATAGACTGGTGGCTATCAGGGGTGGAAGGATGTGGGACATGAGTAACAGTAGTCAAAGGGTAAGAATTTTCACTTATAAGATGAATAAGTTCAGGGGATCTAAAGTACAGCATGATGACTATAATTAACAATATGGTATTGTACACTTGAGAATTGCTACAAAATCCTCACTGCTCTCAAAAAGGAAGAGGTAACTAAGTGAGGGGATGGATGTGTTAACTAACTTTATTGTGGTCATCTTTCATGATATACATATATATCAAATCATCACACTGTACACCTTAAACTTACACAATGTTATATGTCAATTATATATCATAAAGCTGGGAAAATGTGAAAGAATTTAAAACATTGCCAGTCTTTTCATTAACTTTTATTTTTGTTTTGGAAAATATATTTATTTTTCAGAGTAGTGTTTAATTATGCCAGCCAGAAAAATTCCAGGTAAAGCTTATAGCACAGTGCTGGCAGCATAGCAAGTGTTCAATAAATAACTTATTGGCATCACCATTAATAAAATTATTACTATATGCTCATCTCATTTTTGACACAAATGTGAAAACCTACTATCCAAAGTAATTCTAAAAGCTCCATATTTTTCCACCCTTACCTACAGCCCCTCTATCCCATGCTATGTCCAGTCTGCAAAAAATAATTTAAGAGTCCCCCGGAACACCAAATCTCTTGGACCTCTTTACTTTTGCATTTGACATTTTCTCAGCTCCAAAGATACCTTTTTTCCTAGACTCCACTACATACTCAGTTCTTATTATAAGGCTGCCATGTCAGAGTTATTCTGTCTCACAACACTTTGAACAATTTACTTTTAACACATTTAACTTCATGTTTTGCCTTGTTCTTTTTTACACCTTCCAAACCTCTCGAGCAGTGTCTAGCATATAATAGGCACTCAAGAAATGCTTATTGTGGGCAACTGAGAAGGCTGTTTGCTTTTAACATAATATGGATTTCTTATATAGTGCTTTAAAGTTGCTTCAATTTTCTTTTTCAGAATAGTAGGGCTTAATTTACTTAAAATGATTACTGATGTTAAATACACATGCCCGTCCTATTTCCTGCCAGAAATCACCAGGTAGGGATGTGCTACTGCCTTTGTGTTTTTCAACTTCTGCTGCCAGGACTGAGTTTTTTAAAAATACAAATTTTAATTGGAGGTGATTTTCTCATATACTATCCAGGGACAAGAGGTCACTGTCTGGGTGCTTTGTTGACATTGACACTCAGCCCAAACTCTTAGTAAAGGTCCCAGACTTTAAAACCTGGCCTGCCTGCCCAGATAAGCTAGAACTGGCTTTTGTATAGTGTGGTAGAGAAGGGAAAAAATCAGAAAGAATTGAATGGTACACGTGGTATATTTCTTTCTTAACCACTATGAATTCCTTAGTCTCATCCAGTTTTATAGAGTCTTTTCTAGGATTGAAAGTTGGGGATATTGAACATCACAAAGTTGCTAAGTGTAAAAACAAGCACCTTAAAAAAAGGTATGTTTGATATGGCTTCTCTCTCACTTACCGACTTTACATCTCCCTGTATGGACCCGGAAGATGACTGGTTAGCCAGAGACGGGTAAGATTCCTCAAGGGAGGAACAACCTAAGACAGGCACAGTCGCAGGGGGGCCATCAGGTGAGAAATTGGGGATCAACAGTGGTGAGGCTTAGAACCTCACCCCCCCGCTGTTTTGAGAGAAATCTGCTGCATCCGTGGATGTTTTAATGCCCTTGTCTAGCTTGGATTAACACATAGTCTACAGGCACACACCTGATCATCTACAATTGCTCTCTTACAACACTAAACTATGTTTTCTACCTTTATCTTGCATCTACCTACCACTTCAGCATTTTATTAAAAATAAAAATAATAATAATAATAAAGGGAGAAATGTGGGATCCACATATAAATCAAGTATAAAAATCAAACGAATATTCATATTTGACCTGATTGTTTATAGTTCATAATGCGTGAACAAAACCGAAAGTTTCTGTGATGAATGCCCTTGTACTGTTCACCATGTAAGAGCTTATTCACTATGTAACAATTTGTTCACCATGTAAGAACTTGTTCGTTATGCTTCAGAAGATTGGAGACTGATGAGAATTAGGCTTGAGATGGATTAATGATTGTGCATTGAGCATTGACCCCCTATACAGAATTTTATTGTTGTTAACAACCATTTGATCAATAAATATGAGAGATGCCCTCTCAAAAAAAAAAAAAAAGGTATGTTTGCTAGGCTTCCTATGATAGATGCCTTAATTCTCTGCTTGGTAATATTGTGCACTCAAAATTGACATTGGAATGTGCTTAAGGGTACGAATTAAGAAATGCTTGTAGTCCACACTATCATTACCAACTGTCCCAGTTTATCTAGAGTGGAAGGATTTTCTGAGAGGTGGGACCATCATTGTTAATCTGGGGAAGTAACAGCAAACTAAGAAGGGGTGGCTATTTAGCTTATTTGTTCATGTCATGTTTAGGGTGCTTCAGGAACCAGGAGTGTACTATGTTATTCATCCCAATACCATCTGAGTTCTATCACTGAAACAGAGTAAATGAAAAGCTATTGTTATGAACTGGGTTTTGATGAATAGTATCTACTATTATTTATACTCTGCTTCTGGGAAGATGGTAGAGCATAATGCTTAGTGGCTTTGATTATGAAACCAAGTGTCTAGGTCCAAATCCCAGCTCTACCATCTATCTGCTGAACATTTGGGGAAATATTTTTAACATCTCTGTGCCTGTTCCCTTATGTGTAAAGTTTCTAATTCTAGAACCTATCTTATTGGCTTGTTATTGATGATTAGATTGGTAATATAGGTCAAGTCCTTAAAATAGTGTTTATTATTGTTTTTACTGTCCTATTTCTACTATTATTAACTAGCTATTAATTAGATGGTCAATTCTTCACTTTTCTTATCTGTAAAATAGAAATATCTCACACAGTTAACATAGGGGTTAAAAGGGAAGAGATAGTATGTGGAAAGTGCTTATTAGCAGAGAGGATGGCAAAAATTGAGCTCTCAAGATTTTACTCAGTATCATTATTATGATTATTGTTAAAAGTATTTTATTTTTATTATGATTAGTTTGCCTTACTCCCATTCCAATGGTAGAAAACAGCACCCATGGTTACAAACAAAGGCTTTGGATTCTTGGAAGGCTTTCAATTTTTTAATTTAATGTTTCCTGTGATTATTTCTGCATGCTATGGCTCCAGCACCCAATAAACTATCTCATAATGACAACTTTCTCAGATGATCATACAACTGGGACAGGCTCCTTGGCTTTCCCTAGGATGCCTTGCCATCCACAGAGCACAGGCATATGGACCAGTGACAGTGACAGCAAACGGCTGCTTAGCTCTGTGTTGTTGTCAGGGTCCTGGAGGAATTTCAGGCTAGTGGCTGGCTGGGGCAGATAACTTCCCTGTTTTTGCCGCCCTTCCCAGAATTCTTAGTTCTTACAGATCAGGAACTGCTTAGACTTCAATTTCCTTACAAACCACAAAAGACATATTAGAGCAGAACTGCACATACATAAAATATTGGGAGTAGAAATGAAAACCTGGCAACCGTTTCATACAGCAGAACATTTCTGACTAATGACCAATGCATGGATCACATCTGACTTGAGGAAGGAAGAAAGGGAGGGAAAGGAGATAGAAACCATACACCGATTCTAGAGCTTAGCTAAACCTTTGCGATTCCCAGAAACATGTTATTAAGCATGCATTCCAAGCCTGTAATGTGACTATAGATTCTTTATGTCTCAGTATGACACGACCGGTTATAGGTTTTGTAGCTCATGAAAAGAAAAAAACAAAAGATTGGTTGAAGTATTTAAGTTATAACACCAGGGCTTACGTAAATACAAATCAGTCTTAGGAAAACACTTGATAGCATTGTAGCTATGAACTAGGTAAGCATATCTAGACTTTAAAGTCTCTGAAAGGTGTGGTATTGAGTAAAGAATGCTGTCCCCACATGAACTCATTGTACAGCGGAAGGATTTAATAGTAGCCCTATTTGTAAGAAAATCTACAAACTTGCCAAAAAGCGGTATCAGATACTTTCAGGTGGCT
Source organism: Manis javanica (assembly GCF_040802235.1). NCBI lineage: Eukaryota > Metazoa > Chordata > Mammalia > Pholidota > Manidae > Manis > Manis javanica. The sequence goes on from NC_133165.1 coordinate 72,696,441, forward strand.
TAAGCCTCAACCTTAAAAATATACTTGGATGCTCAGTTACTGACATCTTACGGCTGGATTTGGAGGGCTTTTGTACAAAACCAAAGGAGTGCGGCCAGTATGTGCAATAGGATCGGTTTTATTCATCTGTGTGATCCAGGCTTATTTAAAGTGACAGGAAGATCCCAGAAAGGTTTAGGCTTCCAGTTAAGGAACCGAGTTTTAAGCTCAGCTGTCCTATAGCTTGTGAGGTGAGAGCAGAGTCACAGTGAGCCCAGGCAGCTAAATGAAAATCAGGATGTGCCCAAAAGTAAAGGGGCACTGAGCGAACAATCACAGATAGGCACAGTTTTATACAGGGCAGCAATCAGTCTTAAAGCTATGAAAGGGAAGGATTTTCAAGATGTTAGAAGGTAGGGTAGACTCATTGTCTGAGTAAGAAGGGAATATGTTTTCAGAATTCCTTGAAGTGTTTTTATGGAAGTAATTTTATGAATAAAAGATGATTTCTGGAATTCATTATAAGTTCAAAAAGTCATTATTTTCCAAGGTGTGTTCAGGAAGTCATACTAAAAATGAGCACACACAGACTAAACAGGCAAATAGGAAACATGGGTTTCTCTTTTTGGGGAACTGGGGGGTATTTTCAGTGAGAAAAGCTACTTTTAACCTATCTAGCTGACAGTGCACGTGAGGATAGGCTGAGCCATGCAACCTCATCCATGAGTAACACCTCATCCATTATGCTCCTTTCCAGCATGCGTGTGCTTACTATTCTCTTTGTTTCTCTCACGCCTTATGATGTTAATGCATTATATGACATGCTATCTTGTAATAGCCCAACCAGATCTACATAACAAGACCATTGCTCAAGAACTTTCCCTTGCTGTTATTGCTGGGTTTGGCTGCTTCTAGTTTTTTTCTAATATTCTTAGACTATGTTTTTATAGTTTTATTGTCCATGTTTAATGTGATAGTGCATCACTTTCACTCTCCACCCCCACCCCCCAACCAATAGAATGAATCAGATGTGAAAATCTGACCAACAGTAACACCATCAAATATTTATTTTTTATTCCATGTGTTTTGGAAATGCATTAAATATACACTGCTTAATTAATTGATCAATATTTATTATGCTCAATACATTTGTAGGCATGATAGTAGTGAATTATATGTCTCTCTTTAAATTACTAAGCAATTTATTATCTGTAATATTCATTTGACAAAAACTCATACATGTATATTTTTTATGTCCTTTCATGTGCCAGGTATTAAGCTAAATGTTTCATGTAGATAATTTCCAATCTTTCTCAAATCTCTTTAGAGAGAACTACCACTTTTTATCACTGAAACATTGAGGCTCATAGGCACTGAGTGACACACCTAAAGCCACAGATTTAGTGGTGGGGGAGGGTTTTTACAAACTTAGACTGATTGCACAGCTCAGCTTGTTTTACTAGACCACATATTTAGGGGTTGTCTACCAAACCTTATTGAAAAGTCTCTACAGTCAGGGAAATATATCTTGAAATTTCATTGACTAATATGGTGCTTTACATGACATATCCATTCAGTATATTTTTACTTGGCTTTTGATTAACTAAAGATATTAATCATTGCGTTTAAGCAATAAATTCATTGTGTATTTAAGCTATAACACCACTGGAGCCATTGTTGAGCAGTGGGGGTCTTTGGTGGACTTAAAATTATACTTTCTAAATTGAAGAGTCTTTGTATTTCAAAAGTGAATAATAACTACCTTGGGAGGCTGTTGTGCAGATGATATGAGATCACATGAGGGGCTTGTCCATGCTAGGCTCCCCCAAAGGGAAGGCATTATTATTATCAGAGCAACAGTGAGATGCATTAAGGCAATTCGAGGAAGGGTGAGTATAGTTTAATTAATTTAGAAAGAATTTAAAGGGAGATGCTCACACTTCATCAGTAAGGCTATAGGCTAGACAAAGAATGGAACTAGAAAAAAGCCACAGGAAGGAAGATGACCTGGGAGTTAAATATATTTGTAAGGAAAGGGGAAGAACTATAGAAAGATGATCATTGTAACTCTTAAATTTGAAAATTCTACTTAGCTGAGAAAATTCTCCAAAGAAAAACCAGTTGTTCACAGTAACCTACATTCTCTCTTCTCCTTCCCCCTCCCCCACTCCTTCCCTGCTTCTCTCCTGCCCTTCTTTTCTTTCTTCCTCCCTTCCTTTAATTATTGATATGCCAGGTGTTTTGTTAGGTGCTGGGACTATAATGATGAATTCTGGAAGACGCACATATAAGGAGATAATCATAAAATACAATCAATTCCTTACCAGGTGCTAAGAGAGCAAAAAGGGCAGTTTAAATAGCCAAAGTATAGAATTACAACTAAACAAATTAAATATATAAATATATCATTTATGTATATATATATATATATATAATTTTTATATGTTGTATATGTGCATAAATATAATGAGGATGTACATATATAGTATTTGCTTTAAGAAAGTTTCTTGGGAGTATAGACCATGTATTATATTTAACTTTAAAAATCATCCACTGAATTTATCTTTTCCCTGATAACTGATTCTCAATAAGCACCTAAATTACTTTCTTTAGTGAATGAAAGCCTAAACTGATGACTTCTGACTGCCTTCCGCTGCACGCTGAGTTTAATTTTTTTTTACCTGTGTTAAAATTCTACTCAAGACCTCTAAACAACCACAATTTTCTCTACTGCCACAAAACCTCTACTGCCTCACAATTTTCAAAGTGTCACATAATCATCTCATTTTATTCTTAAACAGTCTGGGTTCTCATTTTTCAGGTGAATAGATTAAGGCTGCAGAAAGCTCCGTGACTTCCTTGTGGCCTGGGAATGGCACTGGGAAAGGATTATGCAGATCCTGGGTTTCGGGGCTCATCACAGTATACTGACTCCATGAGAAAGAATTTAAAGGGAGACGCTCACACTTCATAAATCTATGCTGAAAAACATTTTATTTCTATTACAACATAGTAAGGTAACCAGGTGGGCTTTGTAGATAGAGCTGGAGCCACTATTGAGCAGTGGGGGTCTTTGGTGGACTTAAAATTACACTTTCTGAATTGCAAAAACTTTGTATTTCAAAAAGTAAATAATAACCAGCTTGGGGAGGGCTGTTGTGCAGATGATGTGAGACCACATGAGGGGCTTGTCCATGCTAGGGTCCCCCAAATGGAAGGCATTATTATTATCAGAGCAACAGTGAGAGAAGGGTGAGTATAGTGTAATTAATCTGCTCAAGGAGGCTTCAAGGAAGAGATGGAAATCAAATTGGTCTTTAGAGAAAGATAAGCTTTAGGTGGGCCTTTTTCCAGATAGAGGGACAGAACAAGTGAAGAGAGGAAAGAGAACAGTGAAAATTAGTCTATGAGTACTATCAATGCTCAGTAAATATCCTCTCTTCCAATATCATGGCCACTGTACTCTGAAGTAGGTAATGGGCTACAGCCCTGGACATGTGGCTTCCAGTCTAGCTTGGCAGATATTGAACAGATATCCTGGGTGTGATTATTGCTACAGATAAGTACAAGGTCCTACCGTTGTGTATCCCAAGGCTGTGAATCCTGGTATGAAGGGTCAGTGAAAGTTTGTATGGAGATGTGACATTAAAAGTGAAGCTTAAAGAATGAAAAGGAGTTAAGTGATAAAAGGGAAAAGAATATATCAGACAAAAAGGAATATAATCTACAGTGGTTCCAAGTCAGTAAAGAACATGGTGTGTGCAGGGAAAACAGAGAATTTAATGAAACTAATAGATAACAAATTCTGTGTCTCTTTTGCTGAACTACCAAAATCATTTCCTCACTTTCTTTCCTTCTGTCTTGCACTACTCTCATCAGTTTTTCACCTTGTTGATAGAGTGATCTTTTGATAATTAAAATGCAAATGTCAGTATGCCACAGATCCCACAATCATTTGCCACACTGCCTGCTCAGGAAAGGTCAGATCCCAGGATGGTGCAAGGGACACTTCCTTCCTTCACTGTGTCTTCCACTCTGTCCAATCCTAAGTGCCAACAATAATATTTTGAGCTCTTTGAAGGATTCTTGCCTGTCCATCTACTTATGTTTTTCCCAAATTTGATTTCCCCAACCTAGAATGACTTTGGAAAATTCCTGATCATGCTTTAATGAAACTCATATGCCATATTCTCTAAACCAGAGGGCAGTGGATTATAGTCCATGAGCCAAATCCAACTCTCCGCCAGTCAGTATATGACTTAGGAACTGGAAATGGTTTTTGCATTTTTCAAACGTTGCAATAAAGCAAAAAAAAGAAGAATATTTTGTGATATCTGAAAATTGTATTGAGTTCAATGGCCATGAGTGCAGTTTTACTGGAATGCAGCCATGCTCATTTCTTTCCATATTGCCTATCGCTGCCTGATAAGTATTAGTGAATGAACAAATGAATGGATGTGGATGGAGTCAGGGTCATGGAGAGTGAGAATGAATGTGGATTGTGTTGAGCACAAAAACTGACATTTAAAATTCATATCACAAATTTGTGCTATTTTTCTTGATGACTTCTAACTGAATTTTTAAAACACAATAAAACCAGGAATTATATTCCTTCGAATGTCAGATACGAGAAATGTTTGACTAAACAGGAGGGGCTATACTGCATATTAAGATCTCACAAACTCCAGTAACTCACTCTGAACTTTTATTACCTTGAGGACCATTTCCTGACTTTTATAGGAACCATTCTGGGCAGTATGTGCACGCTTGCTGATGCCTCTGTGTGCTCTTGGGCCAAACTCTCTTTTCATCTTCTCTTGTTGCTGACTTATTTGCCTGCACATGAGGCTGTATTTCACTTGGGTGAAAAGCAAAAACAGATATTATCACACTGTAAGAAATTTTAAACTATCCCTATACTTAAACACACTGACACACACACACACACACAGTATATGTAGGGGAGAATTTTTCTCTGTTGTTAATACAATGGAGATCTCGGTTCTAACCTAGGAAAAGTCCATGCTGGGATCAGGTTAGTTATTCTCACTAAAATGCTGGGAGGGGTCTCCAGAAATCTATTTCCGTGAAGGATTTGTGAAGTTTCCTGGGACTTAATTCATTCTGGGCAAAAAAACAGTCTGGGGAACAAGCTTAAGGTGGTAGAAGAGCTTTGGTGGTCAGAGGGGAGCAGTGACTCTGGAAACAGGAGATAACTTGCCTCAATTAACCATCAGACCAGTCCCCCATGAACTCATCTCTAGTCCCTATGTGTGAGTACTACACCTGAAAGGACAGTGTCTCAAGATTTGGGTACAATGTTGAGTCATAAGGAGCATTTCTTAGTTTCCTTTTGAGGACAGTGCATGAAAAAACAGTGGAAGCAGACGGAGAAAGGCAACCTTGAGTTTATAACAGGTCTGTGCTTCAGTTGCAGGGACAGGGACACAGGCTGTGGCTTTGGCCCCATAGAGAGGTAACTTCTCTGGGGGAAGAAATCTGTACCCAGTACAACTATCAGCAAAAAGTCAACACAAGGGTCTGTGGAAACATATAGGTGGGCCATCTAAGCTTGGATGGTCAAAAGTTACCTAGAAAATGGACTAGCTAACCTGACACCAAAGTGAAGGAGTGGAAGCATGAAGAGCATTTCAGTAGAGGGTAGAGTTCTAGACAACAGAAACAACATGGATGAATAATCAGTTGTTCACTAAAAAACTACTGTGGGCCAGGCCATATACTATGTACTGGAGTGCAAGAGTTTGCAAGGTAGTAAGATCTTTGTATGTGTGCATCTTTTTTTTTTTTTTTTTAGTGGGAAGTTTGAAGGGTTAACTACAGATTTGTCTTTTTAAGTGTAATAAAAATGTTTGATAAGGAGAATTTAGAGGATGACAGGAGAATTAACTACCCTAAGTGGAAAATGGAGGAGGAGCATTAAGAGGCAATGACAATACCATATTCAGTGACCCAGAGGTAGTAATCAGCTAGCTACCTATGAAGGTGAACGTGGTTCACGCATAGACACTAAGGTCAGGAGTAGCCTGAGATGGCTTTGGAGAGGTATGTGGGTCCAAGTCAATGAAGAGCTGTGGTCAGTGTCAATGAAGCCATTGAAGGATTCAAAAAGAAAGAATGAGTAAAATCATCAAATTTGTAATCTTAAAACTTACTCTCACTCCATGAACACAACCCGAAGAGTATGGAAGGCATGGAAAACTTGAGAATTTAAGGTAATTTTATTAGGCTGGAGTTTAGGACCTGAGGTGGGGAGTCACAGGAAATGCAGGCGAGAGATCCTGAAGAAGTTCTTCCTGTTTCAGGGTAAGAGTTATGTATTCTATTCGACAGGAAGTGGAGACACCTTGATGGTTTGTTTATATGCAAGAGAATAAGATGTTCAGACCATAAGAATCATGCCAAAAAGATGCATATGCATTCAGGGCATCATAATTACTATCACACATAATGCCAGATTTTATAACTCTTTCATTAAAAGTTGGAAAGGAAAAAAATACCTGTGCATTTCAATTAACCAGAGCTGCCTAGTTTATGCTTTCCTATTATTTGAGGTGTGCTGAGGACCTCAAATGTAAAAAGAAACAAACTTGGACAGGACAGAGAGGGGCAATTAAGAAATTAAGACCTTGCCATATAATGCCTGGTGTGATGGACCTTCTAGTAAACCTTAAGTGAGATCTCCAAAGAAATGTCTGGGCATATTCCAGAATAGTGCCTGCCTAGACGATGCAAATTAATACTGCCTCTACTTGCTACAATTTCACTTTATGCCTTTGGATGGTAATTACAGATTGTTTGATCTTAGTCAATAAAATACTATTCAGTTTCCCCTGAAGACATCAGACATGTATTTACTATAGTAAAATAAATTTTCCCATGCAACTATTTGAATTTCAAGTATACATGTTTACTCAGTTAATTTCTAGCTGCTTACAAAGGCTTTTTAACATATAGATTAAGTGCAAATTAAAAATTAAAGAACATTACTCATGTTTCTGGAGGTAAAGATGGATGGATATTTAGTAAATTGCACCTATTCTTATGGAAGTTGCTGTTGATGAAGCTCATAAAAGTTGACTTCTTCATCAATTTACACTGGCTGTCTTCCATGACATAATCTACATTCTGTTGCTTAAACAGATGATCCAAGAAACACCTATGTTCAAAAGTTGAGAGATACTTTTGAAAATTCAGTGGAATCGTATTCTAATAATTTTAATCATAGGTTTCATATATATCCTGGTCCAAATTCTGACTTTCCATTCATTACAATCACTTGTCTTAAAGCACAGTTTCTCTGTAAAACTAAAGCAATCCTTTTTCAGACCTCCATGTTATTATAGAGCAATTCTATTCTGTTTAACAATTTATGAGGCTGTTACTGGCAAATGCACTTATAGCAGTGGTAGTCTCAGGGGGAACAAAAAGATCTTGCATTGCCCAGTGATTAAATAATTTTATCTAATCAATTTATTCACAGGGAAGAGGACAGGAAATTTCACCCTGAACTCAGTGCTTTTGCCACCTTAGAAACATGAATCCGTTTACATCCGTGTCAATTTGGTGAAATTTACAGCTCTAAATTTGGAAGTTAAATGTTTTTGTTTACTTCATTACACTGTATTATGTGACATTAAATAGAAGGATACATAAATATGATTTTAAAATATAAATTACAATATTGTGACATATCAATTAAAAAGTATCTTTGAAGCAAGTAAAAGAATATGTTTGTGTCAAATGTCTTCCAAACACTAGACTCTCTCAATATTATGATGATTCTAATAGTTTAGGAAGGGATATAATTGACATAGTTTGCAGTAAAAGTTGAAGTCATATTCTGAAAACACATCAGTAATAATGTAAGGATTTTAATTCACTCATCAACATAAAATGCATTAAAACATTTTGTTTTGTTTTTGAAAAATATAGAGTAGCACAAATCAAGAGAAGTATGGCAGCCCCACTTTCAAACAGCATATAACTTTGTTGAGATTATATTAAAAGTTAAGTAGTAGAATGATTGAATAGTCATACAAGACCACAGAAAAATGGATGCCATGATGTAAATAATAGGAATCAAATTAGTGGTAAAGAACAGTAAATGTTATGAGGTCATGTACTTCAGAGAGCAGTTTGTTGGTATTCTGAAGAAAGTTTCATAGGGTAGTTAGAAATTAAGGGGCACTAAATGTCTAGTAAGAAATGGGCACGTGGAGAAACTAGGGAAAGGTTTTTCAGGGAGGGAGAGGTGGGAAATGGGGGCTGGACATGAAGTAACAGACACAAAGGCAAAGATGAGAGGGGCATCCAGAGCTCCCAGGCAATGTCTAATTTAGTCTGGATGCAATAGTATGGATTCAAATATTTAAGAAGGGGTATCATATTTCCTGATTTCAAATCATACTGCAAAGTGACAGTAATGAAAATAGTATGGTACTGTCACAAGAGGAGATACAAAGACCAATGGAACAAATTGAGAGCCCAGAAATAAACACACACCTATATGCTCAAGTAATTTATAACAAAAGGGGCACAAATATACAATAAGGAAAAGATAGTTCCTTCAGTAAATGGTGTTGGAAAAACTGGAGAGTTACATGGCAAAGAATGAAACTAGTCCACTGTCTTACACCATACACAAAAGTAAACTCAAAATGGATCAAAGACCTAGGTGTATGATCTGAAACCATAAAACCCCTAAAGGAAAACATAGGAAGTACACTCTTAAACATCAACTTTGGCAATTTTTTCTGGGTACATCTCCCCAAGCAAGAGAAATAAAAGTAAAAATAAACAAGTGGGACCACATCAAACTAAAAAGCTGCTGCACAGCAAAGAAAACCATCAATGAAATTAAAAGGCAATCTACTGAATCAAACAATACTCCTCCTCCTCCTAATCACAGTACCGGATTCCCCAGAAGTACCATTTCCTTTTTTTTCCCTCCCTTTGGGCTTTTTCAAATGCTATTTGGATAGCCTAGAAGGTTCACATCTACACCACCATTCCTTTGTATGTTTTCCTTCTAATCAAACTACTATATAATCTTTAAGAATAGAATCAATTCTACTTCCTTTTTTAGAGCCTAAAGTCTCCTCCAAATTTAGTAACCTTGCATTGAATCCTTGATAAAGTACTAAGCTTTTGTGTTCACATGCTCTTTTGCTACCACTATTACAGATTTGTGTTCTTAAACAAATTTCTTTGGCTAGGTTGTTAACTCCTTGAACATACAGCATAGGGTGTCACATTTCATTCACATAAAGTGCATTTACACTTAAAATGAAAGTTCTGTCTTTCCCATCAAAAGTTCTCTCTATTCCCCTCCTGCCTTGTCTCCCTTGGGTCACTTCTAAAAAGCAAAACAAGTTAAAAACAAAGCACCTGTCTTTTTAATTTCATAACTACCTGCCCAGTAAAATCTGAAGCAATGGTATTCTCTCCTAAGTGACATCAATAAGTTCCTATACAGGGCAGTATTAGTGCTCTGTGCCTTCCATGTCTGTGCCCAATTAGACAAATTATCCTCAGAAAGACAAATATTTTGCTTTCCCATGCATAATGGATTCATATACAAACATTTCCTGAGCAGGGTTATTCCTGGTGACATTTAAATCTGGCACTGTTCACTGTGCTTTTAAATTTTTCTACCTTTCAATTTGAATGTCTTGTGTAAACCTGAAACTAGCAGCTAAGTGTCTGCTGGGTCCTCCATTTGGCTCAATATCCTGGCTTTTTACCCACCAGCCTCTCTTGCCCAGTCACAGTGGTTCTTGAATCAGTGTTTGTGATACACAGAGCTGAGTGTGGCTCAAAAACTCTAAGCCTTATGAGAGTGGGGACCACCATGCAAGGATTCACTACACCACCACGGAGGAGGCCCTTCCTCAGACTTCCAAAGTGGGGTGCAGGGAGGAGCGCCCACCTTGCTCCTTCTGCTGACTTCCAGACTGTGTCTTTTCCTTTGATTCCAATTCAGGAAGAGAGGAAACCATGATATCCTACTTTTGATTTTCATTTTCTTTTTCCCATTATCTCCTGGACATAAAAAAAAAAGGGTAAACTTTTTGATTTAGCTACTCTCCTTCTTCCTGACTTAGCCAGTGTCCTTAGGTTTTTGCCCTTGGCTTGTTAAGAGAGAGCACGTCCTTCCGACACATAAAGCCAGTCTTTGATCACTATTATCTTACAAAGAAGCTCAATCTCAGCCTTCTCCTGATCTAAACTAGATTTTGCAGAGCAAATTAAAAACCATCACTTTAATACTTGGAAAACAAATACCTGGATTGTACATGAATTAGGTAGAATACCTCTTTCTTTTCACTGACAGAAAAAAATTTGTCCTGAAATGAACTCCTGTGTGTGAGTACTGGTTTTTGTAATTAAATCCTAGGAGTATGTAGCTATAAAGTTATTTCTTACAGTTCTAGTCATATGTCATGTGTGTGACTATAAAGATGCAAAGCTTAAGCTTCAATGTTCAATGTAGTTACCCCACATATCTTAAAAGAAGTTAAAAATACCAGCTTCCTCTATAGCATCATTTTGAGCAATAATTATTGTTAATGTTTTTATTGAAGTATAATTGACATACAGTATCCCCTTAGTTATTGCTAGTATTAATTACTTATCTATTGCACCTTAAAATTATTCACTCAAAATAATGACATTAATAATATACTGCTGGAATTTTAAAGAGATGAAAGCAGGCTGCTAACTCTGGTTATTCTCTTTTCCACTTAATCCAATGCTTATTCATTCATTCAGCATTTGTTAAAAACCTGCTCTGAAACAAGTCCTTCATTGGGTGAAGCAGTCAAGACAAAAGATAATAAACATAGGTTCTCTACCCGAGGAGCTCACATACTTTTTGAATGCCAGACATTATCTTTACTCTATTCCTCTTCACTTTCATTTAACTATGGCAGGAATTTTTCTGAATGATGAGTGGAAAAGAATAGCCGAGTCTAACAGAAGTCACTGTTTCACACAGAAGATTAATGCTCCATTCTTCATTCATAAATTCAGTTATTCATTCAAATTTTTGTGAACTCATTTGTTCACTCATTCATTCAACAAATGTTTATTAAGAAATTACTTTGAGTCAACTGCTGTGTTTGGCCTCTGTACATAAGGCATCTATGTTGGCCTTTAGAGTGATCTACTGGCTTAGTGTACCTGGTAGTGCTATCATAGAGGACTATGAAAATGAAATGAGGAGGGAATGGGTTGCCTGGGTTGAGGAATGGGATACTTTCACAGAGGAATGGAAAACTTGAATTGATGTTGCAGGAATGGAAGTTTGTGAAATAGTTAAGTGGGAAAGTGCAGTTTTATTCAAGAAAATTATACACATAGAGGCTTGGAGAGTAAGAAAAATAATTTCTGTAAGTCTGGAATATAGAGCACACCAAAAAGCCTACTGTAATTTATTTGGGCATAAAATATGCCCAGTTAAAACATGACATTTCCAAGCCTTGCTTGTAAATACGTGAAGAATAGCAATGTAGCCTATGCCTGGTTGAGTTAAATGTGGCCACTGTGGAGGGAGGCTTCCAGGCAATAAAACTTAAAAGAGGAGCAGATTCAGTTGGGATGGGCCTTTTGCCCTTTTCCCTTCCTGTTCTTCCTGCTTGGAATGTAAACATGATGCTCAGAAGAAGAACAATGCCCTGTAAACACAAAGCAAAAAGCAAGTGCTAAGGATGGTGGAGCAGAAAGTTTCAAGGAGCCTGCAGCTCTGAGACAGGAGAAGCCAGCTTTGTTGACCCTGCGCTGTCTGTCACAGACCTCTCATTGTAAGAGGGAAAAATTCCTTAATTAGTTAAGCCATTGGTTTTCAGGCTGTGCTCTCGGGCAACCCAGTGGAATGAACCTGAAGGGACGAGATGAAAGCGAGCATAGTCAGCCCTGCACATTTGAGTTTGTGTCTGGTAGACATTCTTAAACGTCAGCATGTTTGCGAATCATGGCAAGTACCTGTTAAACATGCACATTTCTGAGCCACACCCAGACAGAGTCTGATTCTGATTCTGGTTCCAGTCAACTAGGTGGCACAAAGGCATTCGTGAGGCACGCAAATGTTAAAGGGCTAGGTCACAAAGCTATTAAGTGGCTATGCTGCGTTGCTAATCTTTCGCTATCATTTATTTATTACTGCAGTTCCAACTTGCAGCTCCAGGAACTACTAAAAATTCTATGATTTATTCAACGATAAGGAGAATAAAGACATTACTACCATATGGCTATCCTGAAACATAAACATCTGGAGAAATGAAGATCCTGTAATAAAAGCATGTAACAGGAATTTGCATCTCATGGGCTGTGATGTTGGTTTTGATAAACAAGTAACTTTGCTAGCACAGCTAATCTCCAAACATCTGTTTCGTACTTTCTTAATTTCAGCGTTTTATAAATTTAAGATCTGGAGCTGTAACCAATATAAATGTGGGTCTACGGTAGCATTTCCTCAAATATTTTTTTTCGTGAAACAGTTGTTCCACAAGATGTTGAATTTTATTAAGGCTTTCTGTTAAATAAATGTGGGAAATATTTGGTTGTACAAAGTCTTTACTGAAGGATTTATGAGAATCTTAATATGAGAAAGCTCATTGTACATCCCCCAGAGAGAAATATATGTATCAGTTCCCAAAAACTTGACCATGGGACCTTTCCTTTTCCTGAGTTTTTAGTAGTAGTGTTGGTCCACTGAAGCAATTCTAGAAATGATGGTCTACTGTGCAGTCAAATTTAAATTTTTTATTTTGCACAGGTTGAAATAATATTTTTGGCAAAAGTATTCATAAAATTTTTTGCAAGCTGTGGGTACTCATTGGTATGTGTATTCATGTAGATCAGAGAGTAAAAGAAATAAAAAGTGAATAAATACTGCTTAATGGACCTTTCTTTCCTTACCAGCACAAGAAAAGCACTTTTAAAGGAATTTTTTCTCAATATTACGATTCGTTTCTAAATTCCTTATAATGTATTTTAGCATTCTGTTTGACAATTTTTCTATTATTGCCTCTGAAGAGTTCTGCTGTTTTGCCTTTGAGCTCTGCAAGATGTAGTGTTTTGTGTATTTCCCCATTCTTTTCTTTCTGTAATCATACCGGGGAACTATAAAACATAAAAATGAAAGATTCATCATCCTCCTCCAGCCAGTAGACATCTTTCTTCATTATCTGAAGTAAGTGGGAGAAGCAATCTTAATGTATACAGGATAAAAGTGAAATCCTATTTTTCTTAATGAGCTAAGTAAGCTGAGAAATGTTTGTTATGTAGAGACTGCATGATAAATAGTAAATAAATATGCCCGAACTTCTCTCCTAAGGAAAATGCTCTCATTAATGTTGGTGCTTTAATGTTTTGGTTTCATCAACATGAAACAAAATTTCAATAATTATTTAAGCTCAACTCTCTGAAAGGATTGTTGGATTTAAGAAGAGATGCAATGAAGTGTTCATTTTGGATATTTTTGAATTAAATATTTCAGTTGAATTAAAAAAAAAACTTGTTTAAAGGTAATAAAGGGATGAATAAACCAACCATTCAGTCTGGGTCATGAATGGACTTGTTTATTATATAAAACACTGAGTTTACACACAGTCTGATTAAAAATATTTCTCAACTGAATTCAGGTTTTCTCTTCTCTCTGGAGAATATGTGTTTCTTAGAGAATGAATATTTTGGAATATTATGTTCCTTATTCTGCTGTGTGTTCTTATTCTTTCCATTTTCATAATTAGAAGTCAGGTCATTTTTAATATGTGAGATTTGTGTTTATTTTTTTATTTTTCTAAGGAGATGGCTAAATATTAGTATTAATTACTACTGTTATTTACCCATTCCCAAATATGTTATGCAAAGAGGATACAAAGATGAATTAAAGGCACTCCAGTTTTCCCAAAGAAATATATTATTTGAGTAGATAAGCAATAACAGAATTAAAAATCCCACGAATGAAATGACAAGATCTCCTCTAATAAAGCGAAGTGTTCATTTCCCTATCCGCCTCAAATGAAAATTCCCAGTCCTCTGTCTCTTTGTGGTAGGATAAAAATTAACTGAAAGATAGATATTGGCATATTCTCCAAGTTTTCTTATCTATTTCTGCCCCATATCTTTGCCAACCTGTGATTTTCTAGCAGAAAATGGTAATCTCATACAAATAATTGAGTAGTCTACGGAAGTTTTCCAGAATCCTATTGGAAATGTATCCAATGCCAGTTAAATCACCATAATACTAAAAGACCAAAGTCTATAATCCTAATCAATCAAAAAGCAACAATATATGAAATATCTACTGTAGAGTCATTGTATGTAATCAGCAATTGATAATCCAGGTTAATTTTGCATTGAGACTAATTAATTAATTACCTTTTGCTTGACCTTAGCCTGGATTTCTAACCACAGTCAATTGGCTCATAAATACATCTCTAGAGAAATACAGGCCAAATCATTGTTTTTTACCTGAGTTTTTAAGAGCTTTAGTTTCGTAATCTGTGTTTAAGTCTTAAATCTGTCTGGCTAACTATTATTATCACAGTTATTATGAATGTCTACACATTATTAATGTCTACAGATGTGCATTTCAATATACTAGACACTATACATATGTTGTCATTGGGCATTTGAAAGGTTAAGTCTGAAGTAAGGTGTGCTGTAAGTGCAAAATATACTGGATTTAGAAGATTTATACAAAAAAGAAGATTAAATGTCTCATTAATTTTTATTTGATTAAATACTGACAATATTTTGGATGTATTAGGTCATAAATAAAATATGCTATTAAGATTGATTATTTTTCACCTATTTTTCTTTTTTTTACTCTTTCAGTGATGGTATTAGAAAATTCAAAATATGTATGTGTCTTGCATTGTATAATTTTTCTCCAGGACACTTAACTTCCAAATTTAGAGCTGTGTAGTAGCCAGCACTGTTCAGAGACATTTGATACAGAATTCAATTAAAAGGATAGCTTCTAAAAACCCAAGAATACATAATGATGAAGATACTTACACACAGAAATGGAAAGATGTTGATGATAAAGTTCAGGATATAAAGCCGTATTATAATATGATGCCATTATTAATGTGCTTAAAAAAACAGTAGCAACCTGAAGTTGTATCAGGAGTACAATTGTTAACAATGGCTATCTCCGGGTAGTTGGATTATGGTTCAATCAATTTTTGTTTGTTTTATTTTTTGAGGTATTTATTTTTTGTTTATCTGTATTTTCTAATTTTTCAACAGTGGATGTGTAATAAATGCATGGTTTTTTAAAGTTAGCATAAATTGTAACAGATCTTACAAGAAGAAAAGAACTAGGAGATCACATGGGGGAGGTAGGCGGACGGGCAACAGGAGAGACAGGCCCTGGAACAAGGAGCCTGGGTAAGTGAATGTTGTCGGGGCAGCTGTGTGTCCCCATACCTGCAGCCAGATAGCCCTGTGTTCAAATACAAACTCTAATCTACGCGCAAGGATATCTAATCATAAAACTTACCCTGAAATCATGCTGTGAAAATGACGTGACATGGTTATGAACAGCAAGAAGCATCCTGGCCTTCCTCACAGAGTTAGGGCAAAGAAATGAAATGAAGGCTGGTATAACCTCTAGTGTGACGGGTACTTTACTCTTCATTAATGTCAGTGCCTCCCTGCACTTAGTCTGAAGTTTCTGCCACCACTAAGTACCCTGGGAGAAGAAGCAATGAAAAATCAAGAGCCAGTGCCAGGCAATACACCCTTCTCCCCAAGATGCCCTTCCAAATACAAAACTCCAGCTAATTGGCTGAGAATAATCCCTAATTTCCACTATCTGTTCCTATGAACCCTTTCCCCATTGATTTTAGGGAACAATTCATCTAGCTATGAATAAATGTTGGTTTGATGCGTGCCTTTTTAGAGTGGGTCAGACGTGAACTGACAGAATCAACCTGCACACTGACCTGCTGGACCCACAGGGGAGTGGGCAGCTTAGCAGGCAGAAAGTAAAAACTGAAGGTGTTCAAGTAACCTGGGTGTTTCTGAGAGTTAATAAGAAGGTAGGCCAGATGCCCCTGAAGTCCTCCCCATATCTAAACATTTGTGATCTGTGATTTTTCACTTTGGTGTATGATTAAGACTTTTAGACTTTATAATCATAGATGTTGTTAGTTAATGATACACATGCTTAAGATTTTTTAATCGTTATTACTTTTTGGTGTTTTCCCTTTCACAGGTGGTATGTTTATGTGAGCTTCCTTGTTGTAACTTTTCACAGCTGATCAACTGCCACCTAACTGACATTCTTTTCACTAGATTACTATCTTTAGACTGACTATAGTTAAATTTTGCAGGTGTAGAAGCCATTTTCCTCTTTAAAGTATCCTTTTCCTATCCTGATGTGGGCCTAACTGCTTGATTCTGAGCAGGCAATCTCATTTCTCTTATTTCCAAGTGCCTAAGGGACTGAGCTGACAATGCTCATAACAGATAAATTACTGATGAAAAAAATTATGGTCAGACATTCACTTACTGTGTTGGTGATTTTTAGGCTCAGATTCAAAAGTGATCTATCTTTAATTTAAAATGCTCAAATTTATAAACTTAGTTATATATTTTCTTCCTTAAATATGAACATTATGTAAGCAAAAGAAATTAATGTATTTAGTTTGATAAACATTCACATTTGACATTTAAGACTTAAAATTTTATTTTTGAAGTATAATAGTTACCTCTGTTGAGCTAGAGAAAAGAGTAGAGTTTAATTTAGAAGCCAAATGCCAAAACATTATGTAAAAACCAAATTAGAAAAAAAAAAAGGGTTTTCTTGCCTTTCAGCAGCTGGTAGAGCTTCACCCTGAAGAATCCTTGGCAGATTTTTAAGCCAAGTCTACAACTAAAAAAAGGAGAAATAATAAATACTACCCCAGCACACACATCACACATATACACACATCCCCCATACTTCTCTCTGTCTTCTAAAGTGATTTGAATCTTCAGAAAGAAAAAGAAAACATGAATATGAAAAAAATAGAACACATTTTCTTCAAAGGTACTAAGAGAAGATCTGATATCAAACTTAAGTACTTATACTCATAAAAGGACATAATTTAAAATCCAATCAAATTAGTGAGTATTAGAGTGACACAGTCCTAAGAGGTAGCTCTCTAACTTGATTTAAGGAAGGAATTACCATATCTTTTCTTTCTCATTGCCCTTTCATAAGGACTCTCTGAGGTCCCTGGTCCACATCATCATTGGTACACACAAGGCCCCTGGCACTTTAAATTATATTGTTTTCCCCATTTATTCCCTAATCTTAATGCTTTTCTCTTCATTCTTATTGGCCTCCACTCTATTAGATCTAACATACGGCCTTGGAGATACATGCACTGTTGAAGAGTACTTAGGCTGTGAAAGTTTTTATGTTACACATAAAACTTTATCAACACTGCATGTCTTAGCTTTACTCACATGTGCCAGATTAAATATGGCCGCAAATTTCTGCAAGAGAAAAGTTCATGTCCCTTACTTTAAATTTGGCAGGCTCTGTGAATGCTAAGCCTAACAGAATATGGCAAAATTGACATGCTAGTTTCAGACACCAGGCCTTAAGATTCTGACAGTTTTTACTTTATAGTCTTTAGAATGCCCTCTGTGGCAGTCTCAAGATACCATGTAAGCAGTCTGATCACCTTCAGACCACTATGCTGGAGAAGCCACACGCAGGCACTCCAGCTGACAGTCTCCGTTGAGCCCAGTCTTCAGGCATCTCTACCAAGGCACCAGTCATGCGAGGGAAAGCTCCTTGAGTGCAGTACAGGCCTCCTACGACTGAATACCAGTTGGTCAACCAGTTAATGCCTTGTAAAGTAGAAGAATCATCCAGTGCTGCCTACATTATTGACACAAAAATTGTGATAATTAATGGTCATTGTTTTAAGTCACTAAGTTTGGGGTAGTTTGCTAGTCAGCAAAGGATAAGGATAACAAAGTGCTACTGTATGATTTCTGCCCACCATAAAGTGTGGTTTTATATGTCTACTTTTATCCATGATTTTTAAAAAAAATTTACATCAGTATAGATATTGTGTTACAGATCTAGCCCTTATTTTTATTCTACTCTTTTCAAGATTCATGCATATTGCTCTTTGAAAATCTAGTTCTTAGCTTCCAAGTGTTAAAATTACAGCCACCACATATGCTTCCATCTCTTTAGGACCACAAACAATATTTTGATACATGTCCTTATACATGCTTATCTGTCAGCCAATGTGATAATTTCTCTGGGATATATTCCAAGGAGTAGGGTTACTAGATGATAAGGTGTATGCACATTTAGTTTCACTTAATACTGCTACATAGTTCTTCATAGTGATACCATAAATTGATATTTACATGTACTATTATATCAAGAGTTGCTACATTTCTTCCATTTTATTTTGTGTTTTCTGTCTCCATTTCTGTTCTCTTTCTGCCTTACATTGGATAGATTAACTTTTCTTTTGCTGATTTTAAGTTATATGTAATATTTTGTTCTATTGGTAATTAACATAATATCAGCCAAGATTTCATTTACAAGGAAAAAATCCTTTTAGCTAATATTAGCAGGGAAGTATTAATTACAGAGTTTTAAATGGCTTATGGATTCACTAGGTGAACTGAAGAAACACTTCACGTTAAGTATTAGAAACAATTTAGGGAAATTCTCAGTCATTGTTCAATTTATACTTTTTTCTTGTGTGTCTCCAGCTATTCAAGTACGGATGTTTCTTATCACTTGACTTTAATATTTTCCATTTCTTTCATTTTTAATGCCATTTGGATAGTTTCTTCCACCAATTCTTACAGGCTATACCTTAATTTTTAGATATATATATAAGTCACACTCAGATTTCTGACCTGAGTCAGAATTGTGAAATGATGAAAGGTTATTGCAGTAAGCCACTAAGTTTGGGGGAAATTTGTTACACAACAATAAAAAGCCAACAGCGCAGGTAAAATATATCTTGTGAGCAAGTAAACACCAGATCCTAGTTCCTATTGGGTTGAGGAAGAACATGCCTCAGGAACAGTCTGTGGCCTTAGAATATGGCCTCAATCTTCCACTTTGCCATATCAAGTTGTCTTTCCCTTTAGGAAGCCACCCAGCATTTCTGCCCAGGACGCTTTTCTCCCCACCCTTCTTCTTCAGCTGTAATCATCTAGTGCCTGGAGTGTGGGAGGGAAAGGGGGAACAGGAAACACTCAAGAGCATCTTGTTATTTATCCCTACTTCTACATTTTGTGCCCTCTCTACTCATATGGCCGTGGGGCAGACACTGACCCACTCAAGAAAATGTAGACGAGAGAAATTTACTTTTGTTCTTAGATTGGAATGAAAGTTTGGCTATGTATAGCCTCTAAATAATTTTCCTTTAGCACCTTAGAGACATTGTTTGCTAGTAACCTACATCCCAGCCAAGAATCCAGATGTCATTTTTAGTTCTCCTTACTTTCAGGCAATTTTTTATGAGGATATGTTTATTATCTTTTATTGTTAGTTTTCCTGTATCTTTATTCTATAAAAATTCTAATAGAGAAACTAGCTTTTCTAAATCTATTCTTTATGCTTCTTAAACCACAAAGGTATTATTATGTTAGAACTGTTACTTACATGAAAAGGGTATATGGAATTGCTGTAGTCTGTATGGAAATACCTAGGAAGTAACTAATAAAATTTAAAGTAAGCTTGCAATTAGATCAAGAAGTCATCCACAAGAACATACATAAGAATATATGTTCAACTATTGAAGCTTTTATTTTTTTTGCAATAGCAAAACATATGAATGCTCACCATTTCAAGGATGGTTGAAAAATAATATGACATATATATTCTGTGGCATAGGATACAACTATTTATAAAATAAATCAGATTTTAAATGCTAAATTATTTAAGTTTTTCTTCAATATCCTGTGAATATATTAAGTGATAATGTTACTACTTTTAATTGTTTTTAAGGAAAATACTAAAGGAATGAAAAATGGAAGGTAATAAAAAAGGAAGAATATGGAAGAGAGAGATGAACTTGCAAGTCAAATTGGGCTTTGAACTTTTATGCTGACAAGGTTTTTATCTGGTGCTTTTGTGTCCCACACTGGGAGGCACTGAGCATTTACAAAGTTTCAGGGTGTTTTTGGAGAACTACACAGCTAGGGGAAATAAAACTCTTCTAGATATTTATTAGAATCCTATTTCTATAAACTCCCTCAGCAAACCCATTCAGTGGGTAATTATTTCTCTAAATTGGCAGTCCTTATTTTTCAAACAGCCAACTTAAGGAATAACTGCCAAAACCATTATATTTATGTTTTTGAAAAGTGATGGGAGGTCTAAAATAATATTAAAAATTTATGAGACTCCCAAGTGGTTTCTTTTCAGTGCCATTTTCCATGACAACTTGCTAAAATAGTCAGGATTATTTTTTAACATCCTGGTAATCCTTATAAGGTTGGGGCTTAAAGCAAGTCTAAAAAAAGACAAATAAGACTTAATTCAAAATGCCAAACAAGACTTAATTTCAGAATGCTAGTTGTTGAGAGGAGCTAAGGAGGGAACTTCCTCTGAAAAGGCATAAGAATGGAGCTTCAGGAACTCTTTAGACCATAAAAAAGTACTTTTAAATTGTAGAACCTTTTATAACAATTCAATCATTTTAAACACTCTCATTTCAGAGGATAAGACAAGTGAAAATAGTCAAGTTCAGGACTGTGGAAATGTAGTAGAGACACTAAGTATTTGCAGGAGGGACTCAGAGGTCCTAAAATGGCAATGTTAATGAAATTAAGCTATGGGGAAAAAATGAACTTGAACAGGAGCATTCCACTTAAAAGAATGACCCATGGGGAAACAATCCTCCTTCTTAAAAATGAGTCCAGGTAAGGCTTTTGAAACCCTACCAGCTACCCCGGCATTCAAGTCCACAGCAATATTTATTTCATCTGTTGGATACTTGGACTAAATGGAATTCACAAGATTGTTGAATTGTAGCCATATATCTAAACAAACAACTGGGACCTTGGCAGGAGGATATGAACATTAAGAAATTTTATATCCATCTTATTTGGGACTTCCATCAAGACAAGAAGTTCCATTTACATAATACCAGGAGCTCAGTAAGAATCGCTTGATAGTAATTGAGATTATAATAGCTGATAGATCCTATTTCTACCTGTCTTGATTTTCAACTATGGGCAGAAAAAAACTAAAATTATTGTCCTATAATTAAAATTTCCTGGAGGCATAAACTGTTGAAACTCTCAAGGAAAAAAAAACAATAGAATAGAATTACTAAAATCAGGTCCCTATTCATTCATATTGCAAAAGAAGAATCTTGAAAATTGGAAAACACACAATTGGGCATCTAATGTAAGGGAAGATGTCTCATGCAGTGCAGAATGAATTGGGGTATAACTGTCGGTTGAATGACTATCAAAACTGGTTCCATCCTAGGTTATTGGGATCAAAGTACAACTAATGATGGGAAAATGCTGCAGGTTGCTAGACTTAAGCTATCGTTCTGAAGGGTAATGCTCCAGTGATAAAATACATCACACAAAATACAGTTGGGGGTGCTGGTGTTAGATTTTAGGAAAAGGACAATTTGGCTATCTATGTTGACTGCAGGATGAAGTTTTGAGAAGAGAATTTTACCCCAAGGGAAAATTGGAGGGGTTCAGGGTGCAATAGATAATTAGTGAAAAGTCAATTGTATCGGTCCCATCAAAAGACGTAATGTCTTAATAAGGGTGGAAGAGAGAAAAAGACACAATTTGGGTTGAGATGTAGATGAATTTCTCAAGAAAATAATCCAACATTTTATGAGATTTGTGTGAGGAGAGATTAGACAATCACTTGGCAGATAATTTTAGAGGAACAGTGCGTTGCATTTAGGAGACCCCTTCAGTTCCTATTCTGAGGTTATATATTATATGATTCTGGTCCAAATTTGAATTTTACCATTTTCAATGACAAAGTATTCCTCAAGAATGATTTTGCATTCTGCTTCTATCATTTTTCAATTTTAAAGTCTTAGCAAATACATTCAACCACTTGACCTATGACGATATGCATTTCAAAGGATGGTTGTGAGGCTTAAATGGCAAAACATGTAAAATTCAAACAGTATCTGGTCTATAAGAAGTGATCAATCAATAAAAACTCACTTCACCTTAGTAAACTGTAAAGATATAGCTATGTCTGTATTTAACTATGTAATATAGCCCAGTATTTGTTTGATTGAGTTAATTAATGACAACCCCTTAGTTTTTTTTTTTTCCCCTTGAGCCGTGGAGCCTCTTGGTGGGGTAGCATGAACAGGAACCACCTGCAGTTACCTGAGGTCACCTGTGGTGGTGACACTCCTGACCCTGGGGAGGCTTACCTGCCTTTAATATTTTTTTTAATTAAGGTTTCACAAAATCAAAACATTATGGTTACAACATTCACCCATATTATCCAGCTCCCCCCACACCACATTGTAGTCACTGTCCATTAGCGTAGTAAAAGACTATAGAGTCACTACTTGCCTTCTCTGTGCTACACTGCCTTCCTTGTGACCTCCTCACCCCCTACACTCCATGTGTGCCAATAATAATACTCCTCAATCCTCTTCTCCCTTCCTCCCCGCGTTCCCTCAACCCTCCCCTTTGGTAACTGCCAGTCCCTTCTTGGAGTCTGTGAGTCTGCTGCTCTTTTGTTCATTCAGTTTTGCTTCATTATTATACTCCACAAATGAGGGAAATCATTTGGTATTTGTCTTTCTCCACCTGGCTTATTTCACTGAGCATAATACACTCTAGCTCCATCCATGTTGTTGCAAATGGTAGGATTTGTTTTCTTCTTATGGCTGAATAGTATTCCATTGTGTATATTTACCACATCTTCTTTATCCATTCATCTACTAATGGAAACTGAGGTTGCTTCCATTTCTTGGCTATTGTAAATAGTGCTGTGATAAACAGGGGTGCATATGTCTTTTTGAATCTGAGATCTTGTTTTCCTTGGGTAAATTCCCAGGAGTGGAATTCTTGGGTCAAATGGTATTCCTATTTTTAGTAGAACCTCCATACTGCTTCCACAATGGTTCAACTAATTTACATTCTCAAGGGCAGTGGGGGAGGGTTCTCCTTCCTCCGCATACTTGCCAGCATTTGCTGTTCCTTGTCCTTTCGATGTTGGCCGTCCTCACTGGTGTGAGGTGATATCTCATTGTGGTTTTAATTTGCATTTCTCTGATGATTAGCGATGTGGAGGATCTTTTCATGTGCCTGTTGGCCATCTGAATTTCTTCTTTGGAGAAGTGTCTGTTCAGATCCTCTACACATTTTTTAATTGGGTTATTTGCTTTTTGGGTGTTGAAGCATGTGAATTCTTTATGTATTTTGGATGTTAACTCCTTGGTGGATATGTCGTATATGAATGTATTCTCCCATATGGTAGGATGCCTTTCTGTTCTACTGATGGTGTCCTTTATGCTCATTTTTGCTTTTGTTTCCCTTGCCCAGGGAGATATGTTCAGGAAAAAATTACTCATGTTTATATTCAGGAGATTGTTGCCTATGTTTTCTTCTAAGAGTTTTATGGTTTCATGACTTACATTCAGTAATTTGTTTCATTTTGAGTTTACTTTTGTATATGAAGTTAGACAATAATCCAGTTTCATTCTCTTACTTGTAGCTGTCCAGTTTTGCCAACAGCAGTTGTTGAAGAAGCTGTCATTTCTCCATTGTATATCTATGACTCCTTTATTGTATATTAATTGACCATTTACATATGGGTTTATATAAAGCTTCTCTATTCTGTTCCATTGATCTATGAGTCTGCTCCTGTGCCAGTACCAAATTGCCTTGATTACTGTGCCATTGTAGTAGAGCTTGAAGTTAGGGAGCATAATCCCCCCAGCTTTATTCTTCCTTCTCAGGGTTGCTTTGGCTATTTTGGGGTCATCTGTGGTTCCATATGAATTTTAGAACAATTTGTTCTAGTTCATTGAAGAATGCCTTTGCTTTTTGATAGGGATTTCTTTGGATCTGTGAATTGCTTTAGGCAGGATGACCATTTTGACAATATTAATTCTTCCTATCCATGAGCATGGGATGTGTTTCCATTTTTTGGTGTCTTCTTTAATTTATCTCATGAGTGTCTTGTAGTTGTCAGAGTATAGGTCTTTCACTTCTTTGGTTAGGTTTATTCCTAGATATTTTATTCTTTTTGATGCAATTATGAATGAATTGTTTTTCTGATTTCTCTTTCTGCTAGTTCATCATTAGTGTATAGGAATGCATCATATGTCTGTGTACTAATTTTGTATCATGCAACATTACTGAATTCAATTAGATCTAGTAGGTTTGGGTGGATTCTTTAGGGTTTTTTGTGTACAGTCTCATGTCATCCACAAACAGGTACAGTTTAACTTCTTCCTTGCCAAGCTGAATGCCTTTTATTTCTTTGTGTTGACTGATTGCTGTGGATAGGACCTCCAGAACTATATTAAATAGGAGTGGGGAGAGTGGGCATCCTTGTCTTGTTCCTGATCTTAAAGGAAAAGCTTTCAGCTTCTTGCTCTTAAGTATGATGTTGGCTGTGGGTTTGTCATTAATGGCCTTTATTATGTTGAGATACTTTCCCTCTATACCCATTTTGTTGAGAGTTTTTATCATAAATATATGCTGAATTTTGTCAATTGATTTTTCAGCATCTATTGAGATGATCATGTGATTTTTGTGCTTTTGGTTGATGTGGTGGATAATGTTAATGATTTTCAAATATTGTACCATCCTTGCATCCCTGGAATAAATCCTACTTGATCATCATGAATGCTCTTTTTGATGTATTTTTAATTCACTTTGCTAATATTTTGTTGAGTATTTTTACATCTATGTTTATCAGGGATATTGGCCTGTAATTTTCTTTTTTTATGGTGTCTTTGCATTGTTTTGGTATTAGAGTGATGCTGACCTCATAGAATGAGTCTGGAAATATTCTCTCCTCTTCTACTTTTTGGAAAACTTTAAGGAGGATGGGTATTAGGACTTCACTAAATGTTTGATAAAATTCAGTGGTGAAGCCATCTGGTACAGGCATTTTTTTCTTAGGTAGTGTTTTGATTACCAGTTAAATTTCATTGCTGGTAATTTGTCTGTTCAGATTTTCTGTTTCTTCCTTGGTCAGTCTTGGAAGGTTGTATTGTACTAGAAAGTTGTCCATTTCTTCTAGGTTATCAGGGTGTTAGCATATAATTTTTCATAGTATTCTCTAATTGTTCTTTGTATTTTTGTGGAGTCTGTAGTGATGTTTCCTTTCTCATTTCTGATTCTGTTTACATGTGTACACCCCCTGTTTTTCCTTGATAAGTCTGACCAGTGGATCATCTGTTTTGTTTATTTGCCTGAAGAACCAGCTCCTGCTTTCAATGATGCTTTCTATTGTTTTATTCTTCTCAATTTTATTTATTTATGCTCTGATCTTTATTATGTTCCTCCTTCTACTGACTTTGGGCCTCATTTGTTCTTTTTCTAGTTTCATTAATTGTGAGTTTAGACTGTTCATAAGGATTGTTCTTTCTTGAGGTCGGCCTGTATTACTATATTCTTTCCTCTTAGAACTGCGTTCACTGCATCTCACAGGATTTAGAGTGTTGATTTGTTGTTTCATTTTTTCTCCATATATTGCCTGATCTCTGTTTTTATTTGGTCATTGATCCTTTGATTATTTAGGAGCATGTTGTTAAGCATCCATGTGTTTGTGGGCTTTTTTGTGTTCCTTGTGTAATTTATTTCTAGTTTCACACCTTTGCAGTCTGAGAAGCTGGTTGTTACAATTTCAATCCTTCTGAATGTACTGAGGCTCTTTTTGTGGCCTAGTATATGATCTATTTGTGAAAATGTTCCGTGTGCACTTGAGAAGAATGTGTATCCTGCTGCTTTTGGGTAGAGTGTTCTGTAGATGTCTGTTAGGTCCATGTGTTCTAATGTGTTGTTCAATGCCTCTGTGTCCTTACTTATTTTCTGTCTGGTTAATCTGTCCTTTGGAGTGAGTGGTGTGTTGAGGTCTACTAAAATGAACACATTGTTTCTGTTTCACCCTTTAATTCTGTTAGTATTTTTTTCACATACGTAGGTGCTCCTATGTTGGGTGCATAGATATTTAATGGTTATATGCTCTTGCTGTACTAACCCCCTTATCATTATGTGATGTTCCTCTTTGTCTCTTGTGACTTTTTTGTTTTGAAGTCTATTTTTTGTCTACAATTACTGCAACTCCTGCTTTTTTTCTCCCTATTATTTGCATGTAATATCTTTTTCCATCCTTCACTTTTAGTCTGTGTATGTGTTTGGGTTTGAAGTGAGTCTCTTATAGGCAATATATAGACAGGTCTTGTTTTTTTATCCATTCAGTAACTCTATATCTTTTGATTGGATATCTAATGGATCCATTCAGTCCATTTACATTCAGGTTGATTATCAATAGTATGTATTTATTGCTACTGCAGGCTTTAGATTCGTGGTTACCAAAGGTTTAAGAGTAGCTTCTTAACTATCTAACAGTCTAATTTACTCACTTAGTATGCTATTACAAACACAATCTAGAGGTTCTTTTTTTTATCTTCCTTTTTCTTCTTCCTCCATTCTTTATGTATTTGGAATCTTGTACTCTTTGTGTATCCCTTGATTAACTTTGTGTTTAGTTGATTTAATTTTGCATTTTCTTAGTAATTAATTGTTCTACTTTCTTTATTGTGGTTTTATTTTCTCTGGTGACAGCTATTTAGCCTTAAGAACACTTCCATCTATAGCATTCTCTCCAAAATACACTGTAGAGATGATTATGGAACATAAATTCTCTCAGCTTTTGTTATCTTGAAATTGTTTAATCCTTCCTTCAAATTTAAATAATAATCTTGGTGGGTAGAGTATTCTTGGTTCAAGGCTTTTCTATTTCATTGCAGTTATTATATCATGCCATTCTCTTCTGGCCTGTAAGGTTTCTGTTAAAAGTCTAATGATAGACTGATTGGTTTTCCTTTGTATATGATTATTTCTCTCTCTGGCTGCTTTTAATACTCTGTCCTTGCCCTTGATCTTTACCATTTTAATTATTATATGTATTGGTGTTGTCTTCTCTGGGTCCTTTGTGTTGAGAGATGTGTGTGCCTCCATGGCCTGAGAGACTAGCTCCTTCCCCAGATTGGGGAAGTTTTCAGAAATTACCACCTCATGACACTTTCTATCCCCTTTTCTCTCTCTTCTTTTGTTACCCCTTTAATGTAAATATTATTCCATTTGGATTGGTCACACAGTTATCTTAATTTTCTTTCATTCCTAGAGATCCTCTTTTCTCTGTGTACCTCAGCTTCTCTGAATTCCTGTTCTCTAATTTTTATTTCATTTACCATTTCCTCCACTTCATCTAATCTGCTTTTTAACCCTCCATTCTATGTTTTATTTAGATACTGGATATTTCAAAGTTTATAATCTCTTTCTTGAATTCCTCCCTGAGCTCTTGAATATTTTTTTGTAGCTCCATGATCATGTTATTGATTTTTATTTTGAAATGTTTTTCAGGAAGATTGGTGAGTTCAGTTTCACTTGGCCATCTTTCTGGTGTTTGTGGGATTTGGGTTTGTACCAGATTCTTTTGATATTTCATATTTGTAAAAATCTCTTGGTGTACGTGGTACCCTCTAGTGCCCAGAAGCTGTATTCTGTGGAGCTGCTCAGCCACTGGAGTGATGGCAGTGGTCGCAAGCAAGTGGTGCTGGTGTCTGCCAGGGAGGAAAGTGCTCTTTTGTGCTTCCCGGCTGCAGTGCCTACCTCCACTGCCAGGGCCAGTGGGCTGAAGGGGCAGGGAAGAGCTTCATTCTATGCATTTGTAGCTACTGCAGTACCACCCTCTGGCTGGCCTGGCCAAATGGCGGGGGCAGGCAGTTTGAGAACCAGTGCCTGCTGGGAGGAAGGAGCAGCAGGCTGTGTATCATGTTTGGGGTTCTCAGAGCTGCATTGCCAGGCAGGTGGATGGAGTTCCTGAAACTCCTGAAAGTTCCTCAACTGCTGGGCTGAGTGCACCAGCACAATTTTGTACCGCTGTCCTTTCTCCTGAGTAGCAAGCTCTGTGCATTCTTTGCCCCTTTAGCAGCCCTCTTGCTGTTGACAACCCTTGAGTTTTTGAGAAATCATTATTGCTTAGATTTTTAGAGTTTTGGGAGTAGAATATGATGTTTTCCCATGTGCTTGTGGGGAGGAAAGCAAAATAGAAGGAAGGGCAGGAAGGAAGGGGGAAAGAAGAAATGAATGAATGAACAAATGAACAACAGAAAAGAAAGGAAGAAAGAAGAGAGAGGAGGATAAGAAAGAAAAGAAATAAAGAAAAAAGTTCATAGTAGTCCTTTTGTTACACTGAGAACAACTTCTCCATGAAGATTTTAACTGGCATCAAAAGGATGCAGTCTAATTCAGAGTCAAATATGTAGCTAATGTCCTTCAAACCCCTGTGGCAATTCCTATAATGTTTTAATTAGACTGATATGTGAATGCTTCAGATACTGCACAAAGATTTGTGGTCGGCTGAAGTAAGACATAAATGCCTAGGCTACAGTTCATTCCAGTTATCTAGAATATCTTTTTAGCCACTCCAATTTCTGTCAAGAAATCTTCAGTCAGCCTACTGCTTTTAAGGGCTGTAATGAAGACAACAGTTAGGGGGCATAGATGATATTTGTCCTAGTTTTCAGGAGTCTCATGAGAATCAAATGAGATAATGAGTGAAAAAGTTTAAAAATCTTAATTGCTATAGTGTGGAGAATTCTATTAATAATAATGAAAGTCAATAATGACAACAATTCTGGAAAAAGTCATGTCTCCTTGGCAGCAGGGACACGAGGTGTGTCCTTCTGACCCAGGGACATATGGAGAACCCAGCTGTGCTCTGGAAATGTGGGACATTTGCAGAACCATGGAATAGCCTGAAGAAGACTCCAAAGAGGGAAGCCAAAACCCCAGTGGCTGCCAATCTGAAGGAGACAAAGGCATTAGGGATTTAAAGTGCACAAAATATAAAACCCGCAATTCAGACTGTTTTCAAAAGCAGTAGACCAAGCACTGATAATGCGTACCATGTCTGCTAAAGGCCTCAGATAAGATGATGTTAGGCATTGTGAAGAGGATCGCCAGTGTCCAGGACATTGTGGTACATTCCCAATTTGGCTAACAGGGACTGACCTCCTTCCCCTACTTCTTCCTGTGGACCACACTCTTAATGACAAGATAATTTATCAAAAGGTTTAATTATGCATATTCTGCCTAAATCTTCCCTCCCTGCCTCATATATTTCTAGCAGACCACCAGCTTTGCAATTGTGGCCTCAAGGATTTGAGCAGAGCCAAAGTAGAAGCAGCCAGATGTTAAGAGCTCTTCCTGCTTTTACTTAAAACAAAATCTCCAGCAGGATTGTGTTAGGAAGTGAGAAGAAAGTAAAGAAAACGCTGGGGAAGTTATGATCATTTTAAGATTGACTGGGGAAGGGAGAGGTCTAAGAGACCAGCAACAAATAGGTGGTAGCCTGTAACATTATTGCATCTCAGATAGGGGAAAGGTTTCAAAGGGAGTGTTGTGCCCTTAGAGAGACACAGTCTCAGGCACCAGGGTTTTAATCTCTCCAAAGACAAAGATGTTTGTGTACAAGCCACAGTTTCCTAACCTGAGTAGACCATAAACTTGAAAAATGGATGCCCTCACAGTAAGTAGCAAGGACCTAATATCTAATCATAGAGGATTCCCTACAGTCTTTGGCTATGTAAGATTTAAGGACTTTGCCCAACAAAGCATAAAGAGCCTCAGAAATGACTGAGATCTCATTTTCTCCATTCTGATAGGTTGAAGTTTGGCATTTGAATTCAGTTGGTTTAAGCAGATTTACTTGTGATAATTTTTGCACATTTAAGTCTGTAGACTGAGAGTTTTTTTTGTTTTTGTTTTTTGTTTTTTTTGGGTTTTTTTGAGAGGGCATCTCTCATTTATTGATCAAATGGCTGTTAACAACAATAAAATTCTGTATAGGAGGATCAATGCTCAATGCACAATCATTAATCCATCTCAAGCCTAATTCTCGTCAGTCTCCAATCTGCTGAAGCATAACGAACAAGTTCTTACATGGTGAACGAATTCTTACATAGTGAATAAATTCTTACATGGTGAACAGTACAAGGGCATTCATCACAGAAACTTTCAGTTTTGATCACGCATTATGAACTATAAACAATCAGGTCAGATATGAATATTCGTTTGATTTTTATACTTGATTTATATGTGGATCCCACATTTCTCCCTTTATTATTATTATTATTTCTATTTTTAATAAAATGCTGAAGTGGTAGGTAGATGGAAGATAAAGGTAGAAAACATAGTTTAGTGTTGTAAGAGAGCAATTGTAGATGATCAGGTGTGTGCCTGTAGACTATGTGTTAATCCAAGCTAGACAAGGGCATTAAAACATCCACGGATGCAGCAGATTTCTCTCAAAACAGCGGGGGGGTGAGTTTCTGAGCCTCACCACTGTTGATTCGCAATTTCTCACCTGATGGCCCCCTGCGACTGTGCCTGTCTTAGGTTGTTCCTCCCTTGAGGAATCTTACCCGTCTCTGGCTAACCAGTCATCTTCCGGGGCCATACAGGGAGATGTAAAGTTGGTAAGTGAGAGAGAAGCCATATTGTTTGAGAAGGTTAGCTTTTTTACTTCTTTGCAGATTTATGCCCTGTGGCTTCTATGCCCAGCACTTGTCTCGAGGTATCTTTACCACCTGGAGGAATTATGATGCTCAGTAAATTCGATATGAGGCACGAATTCTATTTAAGGGTTGTAATTAGGAAGGAAGAAGAAAAGCTATAGAGGTAGCATATGGAAGAAAACATGGGAGGATTGATTATTTCTTTGACATATCTTCTTGTAGAGTACCTTAAGCATGTATAGGTTTTAAACTACTAACTACCTTGCGCACACATATTAACATAATAGGAATATGGTGACATAAACTAAGCAAATCTATAATTACCAGCCATCTCCAGTGAAGCCAAGAAAACCAATTAGGCACCCTAGGCATTTGTGAGAATTTGTCTATGATATGATGGATATTGTCCAACTGTACTTGAACAGTCTGAGAGAAATCAGACAAATTAAAGTAACCCATTTCTGGGATCTGTTCACATCCCATATGTTCTTTTAACTGTAGATAGTCTATAGTCGTAAGATTTTGGAGCACTACAACTTGCACCCCTCCCAACTCCTGGTTGAGTTCCAACAGTACAGATCCGGTCAAATTCGTTGTCTCACTGTATGCACATGCCAGCCTAGACATCTCCCTCCTCATTCCAGTGGCAAGTCAAGGAAATGGTGGGATGGACGCAGCCACAACTGCAGCATCGCCCGGATCCCTGTGGAGGCTTTTTGATGATCATCCCCTGGCACTAGTCCTCCAGAGAGTGCTGATGCCAGAAGCTCCTCCTCATATTGTATCTTAGTTCATTTTCTGGGAATCCAAGCTAGGCCTTGATCTTCTGCATAAAAACAAACAGACCCTTTGCCCACACTTTGACATGCCCTCTATACCACTGTGCAGAACTCATTGGAGGTCAGCACACAGGGACTGCTTTTTTTTTTATTTTTTTTATTTTTTTATTTTTATTAAGAGAAAGGAATATTATCAGAAAAGAGTACCTCCATAGCCGATTATCTGACACCCTTTAAGTGATCAAAATTAAGGATATTTAAAGCATGCGTTAATCTTTGATTTACCAATAGTTTTATCCTATCAAGGAGTAATCCCCCTTTTCTTTCTTTCTTTCTTTTTTTTCCTTTTGTTTTTTTTAAATCTTTAATCTACACTTACTTGAAGAATACTATGTTTACTATGCTCTCCCCTATACCAAGTCCCCCCTAAAAACCACATTACAGTCACTATCAGCATAGCAAAATGTTGTAGAATCACTACTTGTCCTCTCTGTGTTGTACAGCCCTCCCTCCCCTTTCTCCCTCCCCCACCTATGCATGCTAATCTTAATACCCCCTTTCTTCTTCCCTCCCTGCCCACCCATCCTCCCCAGTTCCTTTTCCTTTGGTACCTGTTAGTAGACTGAGAGTTTTATCTTGTTAAATTGACCTCTGACTTCTAAAGTCATTTCTCTGCTTGGGTACTTCACTCAATCCGAGACTCCCCTGGAGTGTGATGCACTCACCCTCCTCTTTACTGTGAATCACGCATAGGTATCCTAGTGTGGCAGATTCCAGCATGGAGAGAGCTTCCCAGTGAGGTAGGAATGAATGAACATGAGTTGGAATTTACTAGAATAGCTGAATCCTACTTAGAAAGATTTTTATAAAGAACCTTTACTAGTTTTCAGGTTATATCTTGGAATCCCCTCCCAATCTTCCTTAATTTCCTAATGCCTATTAGGAGTTCCCTGTTGGTTGTTCCATAGGAACATGTGCCTACTTCTATCATGACACTTAACATTACATGCAATTGCACACTTGCTTCTGTGCTTCTTGGTCTCTGCATGGGACTGTGTGTAACCTGATGGCAGAAACTGGGTATAAACATTAAAACTTCTAAATAGGGTTTTATAAAATCATAATAAAGTCTTATGTTCTGAATGAACATTACATTGTTAGTGGAAGCTCTTGTTTGAAGATTCAGTCAGACACTTCTGCAAGAATATTGATTCATGGATTAGAGTTATGAGAAAAAGACACTTCACCAGATGGATCTAGGAAGAAAGAGTTCTGTAATTAATAGCATCTCAATTTGGGGGAATGGTACTTATCTTTTTACTTAACTTGGAAACCAAAGTTAGACTTGAGAAAGAAAAATTGATCAAGTTCAGTTCTTAAACACATATTAATCTCAGTAAAAGTTCAAAGAAGGAAAGGAAGATGAATAGGAAGAGGAGGGAGAGGAGAAAAAATGTGTACAATATTATTCCCAAATTTTGAATTCTGAGTTTCCCCTAAAATCAAAATTACAAATTGAACTGTAAAATATTTAATAAAACCATTTGTAACACTTCAATTATCATGCTACCAATCACATATAATTAATCTAGTAACTAAAAAATGTGATAGAAATTTTAAAAAAAAAGAACATTTTTCTGGTATGAATTTCAAATTCTCCATGACATTTAATAAAATAAGGAAAACACTTGAAGTCCAGAAATTAAATAAACAAATCAGAATTCAATGATTTTCTAGATCGTAACTTATAGTTTCCCAATGCTTACTTTTATTGAATTTTTAGTTCTTACTCAGTATTATGGATATTTTAAGCTTTTTAAATTGGCATTCAAATGTTATATGGATGATTTTGCTTCCTTTCAACACAAATGAACTATAAAAGGAAATCTTAGGCTCTTTAGCAACTGATTCTCACACCACATTTGTTGTATTGTCAAAATTGTTCATTTTCACAGCATTCTATATATATATATATATGTATATAAAATGTGATCCAGGATAAAACCTGGCTTGCAAAGTCACAACTTACAAGTGAATTTTAAACATAGTCTGGAAGAATCTATTCATTCCTTTATGACATACAATTCCATGAATCAAATATAGACATGATAATTTTAGATGCCTTTTGCAATTGCATCACCAACAAATGGTTTGTTTAAAAATACAGTTGTAATTTAAAAAGCACACGTGCTTCCATAATATTTTAACACCCCTTGCCTTGTGAGGTTGAAGTTATAAAAAAAGCTGTACTTTTATTTTTTTGAAAAATACATCTTCTATTTAAACCTTTTTGTTCTTGAACCTCAAACTTTTGCCTAAGCTAGCTATTTCCATCATTTTTATGCAATTAAAAACCCCTTTTCAAATTATGTTTTGTGCAGAATGGTAACCACACAAAATAGATGCAAATAGAGCTGCTCTGATTGAGACGGAAAACTTGAAGCCGACAGGTGGGGTGCCTCAGCCTTCACCTCTCCCTCCTCCTGTGGTCTCAGCAGAGAGTGATAATGGTGCCTAGTTGCTTTAGCACAGTCCTGGTTTACACCAATTGTTCCACCATGATTATTAATAACTCCCCCTTTCACATTCATAAAACTGTAGGGTTGTTCATAAAACTGAGGCCCTTGCCATCTATGCAAAGCGCTCCATAAAACACTGGTGAGAAGCACTGGTCCAGAAGTGATCTAGAAATCAGATGATGGAAGTTTTCTCCTTTTTTAAATTAATCATTGTTTTCTTTCTCATTTTTTCTTGTAGTTTTTTAAAGTAGTTCAAACTTCACTGCAAAATTGACTCCCTGCCCAGACACATGCAGTCTCCCCATTAGCAACATCCCCACTAGAGTGGTACGTTTGTTACAGTTGATGAGCCTATACTGACACATCATTGCTACCAAAGTCCACAGTTCATGTTAGGGTTCAGTTTGCATTCTTTAGGGACATCTCTCTCCTTGAGGCATCTCCTCCCCTCACGCCTTAATGCAGACAGTAGCTACAGTGTTCTGCCAGCAGCGTCTGTTCAGTGCCACCATATTAACTCTAGATGATTTTACCTGTCTAATAGGCAAAATACATTTTGCCCAAAATAAAAATTCATCACCTTCCCTACCAATTCCTTCTGTATTCAGTGTTTCTGCTAATTCTACCAAGCTCTCTAGTCACTGAAACCATAATCCTAGTTAATTTTTACTTCTTACTCCTTGTTCCAAAATCCATTTAGTTATCAATTTTGGTCAATTCTATCCCTAAATATCTCTCTCCTATGTGTCTTTCTTGTCACTGTTATTTGTCTGAGGGCTCACGTTTACTCTTATGTCTCAAATTTCAATTCCTATTGCACCCCTCTCCATATTTCAATTCCTATTGCGAACATCTCATCAATTCCCCTGCCTGCAATTTGTTATCACCTCTGCTAACCTTTCCCAGTTGCTCTCAGCTCAAAGCAATCTCTCCCTCCTTACATCACTATAACTTAATCCATGCCTCACTTGTGATTCCCACTTTTTACTTTTAGTTACAGTTTTAGTTGAACTTCTTATTTTTAGTTCACTTTTAATAAAAAGTTAAACTTTTGACTTTTAGTTACAAATTCCTTTTACAAATCAGGAAATTGAGTCCTGAGGGACAAATACACAGCAGAATGGCTTCACGTGCAGGTAGCATGGCATCATCTTCAATGCTTGTAGCTACTGCATGTTTCTGTTTCTCAGAGTTTTGAACATGCTGAGCCTAAGGTTAAC
This sequence comes from Manis javanica, assembly GCF_040802235.1. NCBI lineage: Eukaryota > Metazoa > Chordata > Mammalia > Pholidota > Manidae > Manis > Manis javanica. The sequence continues at coordinate 72,731,714 of NC_133165.1, forward strand.
CATGTGGTGTAAAATAAAAGGTCTTCAGTGTTAGGCAAACTAGAATTCAACTCTACATCTGCTACTGCTAATAATTCCTCTGTCAGTTCTTTGAGAGAGAGAGATCTATGATTCACACCTTGGTGTTTTTTGATAAAGTCTTGCATTCGGAGGTATTCAGTGGATGTTTATCAAATGGGTAAACAGACAAGAACAAACACATAAGTTGTTTTCAACATATTCATTGCTTCAACCCTCACAATCTGACCTGAATTATGATATACTATTATCTTATTATTCTAAAGAGTAAGCCTACCTAATTTGTCCCAAGCATAAGCCACCTTCTATAATCCTTTTCATAAATGACCTACATACAGTGATTTCTTACTTTCCACTACTCCAACATGCCCTCCAGGTTTTCAAAAGTCAACTCAAAATTAAGTTTCTCTTCACCAATAGCCTAATTAGCTAGCCCCACTGAGCGGCACTGTTATTCCGTATCATTTCACCAATCCCTATTCCCTGGTATCATCAACTCTTAATGATATAAATAACACAAAGAAGAGGTAAAACTAATTAACAGTTGTCTATGCCACGCATTTATCCCATACCTTTCTTATAATTAAGTTTTTTAGCATTTATAGCATACCAGGTACTATATGTTTCTGCTTCTCTGAGCTTTGAGCATGCTAAGCCTAAGGTGTAGTACAAGGCCTTTAGTGTTAGGCAAACTGGAATGCAAATCCACATCTGTACCTCTAAATAGCTCTGAGACCAGAAACAGGGTCTGTAGTGGAGGCCTTTGCTTTCTTCTCTCTAATATTGGGAAAGTTTTAGTGTGAGAATAAATGAGTTGAGTTACATTTCATGAAAAGTACCTAACAGAAGACTTAATATATAGTCTGTGTTCAATACACAAAGTAAATCAAAATGGAAATTTGTAACATGAAGATGATTCAAGTAGAACCAAGCAGCAATTGTCACATTGCCTTCACTCGGGCCATATGGTCCCCAGCTTTCAACTAAGGAAGAGTACATAGGATAAAGGTTGAGGACCTTGTCTCTGAAGTCCAAATGAAGGGATTTATGCAGATGTACTTATGGTAACTAATCAGCTGACTATAACAAAGGTTGATTTTCCTAGTGGGGCTAATCTAATTACCTGAGCCCTGTAAAACAGGGCTTCTTCTCAGTCTGGTGACAGAAGAAGTTAGAAAGACTTGAAGCATGAGAAGGATTCAGTCCTCTGTTCTGTCCTTGAAGTTGGACGGGGAATATGAGAAGGAATGTGGATGACTTCTAGAAGCAGGGTGCGCAACCCCAGATGACAGTCAGCAAGAAAATGGGACTTCAGTCCTATAGCTGCAAGGAACTGAATTCTGTCAACATCCTAAATGAGCTTGGAAACATATTCTTCCCTAGATCCTCTAGAAGCACACAAACCAGCCAGCATCCTGACTTTAGCTTTGTGTAACCCTGAGCAGAGAACCTAGCCACCCTGTATTGAATGTGTCTTACAAAACTGTGAGAATAAAAGTGTGTACTATTTTAAGGTACTAAGTTAGCAGAAAATCATTACAAACAATAGAAAACCAACACAATCATCTTTCTAGATGATTGATTTATCATTGCTATGACTTCTGTCTTAACCTGCTGCTTACTATAATTTAATCTAACTGTATCATCATTTTTACTAGTTGTTTACAAGTGACAACCACTGCCATCAACAGAAACAGTTAACTAGCTTTCCACTGTACGTCCCATTTTCCAGCCTCCAGCTTTTAGCAACTGCTCTCATACCTGGATGGCCAAGACATATCTCCTCTATCAATGCCTTTGCTGGCTTCCATTTAGAACTTCTCATTGGGTCTTAAGTCCCTATACAGAGGGGCTGGCAGAGTCCCTGGCTTACACTAACATTTTCCAATTCTGGTGCTTTCCCAGTGGATTTCCTGACTCCAGATGATGAAAAGGTCTGGTGATAGAGATGCCAATGATCATGATGATAAAAAGGATCTAACAACAAGGGCAACAATTGTAACATAATTGCACAACAACCATTTTGTTAAACACTTAGAATGTCCCAAGCTCTGGGTTAAATCCTTCGCATTTCTTTTTCTCCCTTCCCTTAACCACGTACGCTTTTAATAGCCTCAGTTTGTAGAGCCCGAAGTTTGAACTCAGATGGTTTAAATAACCTAAGATTTTATAGAGAGCAAAGACACACACTTAAATCTATATGACTCAGAAGTCCTTACTTATAACTAAATTTTAGTCTAAGGTTGGCTTGGGTCTAGAGAATATCAGGGAATTTAGGAAGGATTCTGAACATAGAGTGCCTTGCAGAATGACACTGCTTTCAATTGAATTTAATCCATATCTATTTAAACTTTACTTGTGCCAGCCCCTGTACAAGGTAGCAGGAACACAAAGATGAATAAACTGTAGTCTCTTCCGAGTTTCACAGTCAAGGTAGGAAGACTTGAGAGATTCTCTAAATTGGGACTTAAATGTAGATTGAGTCAGACTGTCTAGTGGGAGGCGTATTCCAGGCAGAGGAGACAGTGGGTGTGATGGTATGGTTTGAACAGCTTGGTGAATTTGGTGAACAATGATTAGTTGGGTAAAGATTCAGAACAGCCACACTGAGACAGAGTCAGGAGGCTAGAGGCACACAGAGTGTGGCATAGATAAGTTTACACTCAGCTCTGAGGCAATAGGGCATTTTGTTCATTAGATTTAAAAAAAAGTTAGCAATATTAACTAGAATAGGTAACATTCATTGCATTTTTACTATGTTCCTGACATTGTGATAAATACTTTATGGGCTTTATAGTTTGTAATCTTTACAATTGCCCTATGAGGCAATATTTCTAAGCCCATTTTATAAATGTGGAAATGATGTTCTGAGAGATTAATTAACTTGTCCAAGTTGAGAGCTATTATATGGTTGATTCAAAATTCAAACCTGGAACCAAAGCCCATGTTCTTTGTTAAATTTGATCATGTTTTTCAGTGGTAAGGCAAAAATCTGAGGTTAGGGCATATTTTTAAATTACAAGTACTCGTAGACTCATTGGCCAATTGACTAGTTCTGTTTACATAGAGTGTGTTGTTCAGTAATCATAAACAGTTGCTTTCTCTCCTGAAAGTTTGTTCCTATTACAATAGCAGTAAGAAAGAGAGAATGAATGTGAGAGAGAGGGAGACTGACAACTTACTTTCCCTTTAGATTTAGACAGAATGAATTCAAAATTCCTGACCTTCATACTTTTCTGTTATCTGGTATCACTTAGTTTAATATACTTTTTTTTAATGTCTTAAAAACTGATTTATCATAAAATCTCATTGTGCTGTTAAATATGCATATATGTATGAAGTCCCCAGATTATCAGAGATACACCTTTTCCCAGTAACTTTATGGGTTCTGAATAAAATTTTAAAAATGGAAAAACTAGTTTATGTTATACTCTTTTCCATCATTTGAGATTAAAATATTCCTATCTCATTTAGAGTATTCTCTATGTTGCTTGCTTTCTTCCTTCACCATGTAGGACAGCTCAGTACATCTCTCAAATATTATTTACTAGGCTGAAAGGAACACAGCTAGAGACTCGATTAAAACATAATTCTTTTTTACCTAACTATTCAGATGGGAAGATGCTGCAAATTCCCATAAAAAATAGAACCCAAATGTCATTAAGTGATCAGCACCTGATCAGACCATTTAGAGCTATTAGAATTAAGAGGAAGAAGAGAACTGGAGGTGATTTGTGAAGGGGAGGGAGACGGTATGTGACCTGAGTCTTGACAGAATGATCAAGTAATAATGATTTCCTTTGAGAGAAGGAAAGAGAACATTGAAAGGAAGATAGTTGGGCATCAGCAACAGTAAGAAGATTGGGAAGCAGTGGTGTTTCTAAATAAAGACAGGAGACCAATTATCCAGAGTCTTAAAGTTTGCCTAAGAAAATAAATTTTAATATTTGGGTGATTACCTAGTCTTTGAAACTCTGATATGTTATAAATTCCAGAAATATGTACAAATGCACATATACTAAATTTTATTGTACAGAAAGAACTACTGTCAGCATTTTGATGTGTATCATTTTAGATCTCTGTCTTTGGTAATAGATGTAAAGGTATATGTACAAAAGCCATCTATTTAAAATTTTTAAATTAATGTTCAAATATAAGATAAAATGCAAGAAAATGGGAAGCATACAGATGCATTTAAAAATATATATATTGATTTTACCTGTGTATATTTATGTGTATTTAAATACATAGCTCTCCCTCCCTGCAATGACTGATACAAAGTTTGGTCATTTACAGCAACAGATTCGAAGGCAGAGACTGGTATTCATTTTGGAACCAGAAAAGCTATTCTGCTCAGAATTCTTTTACTGTAGCAAATATTCAGTCCTTTGAATATTTTTATCTTTTGAAAAATAAAATAGCTTCTGTTTTTAATTATAGTTAAATCAAACCACATGTTCATAGTAAAAATTTTAAGCAATATAGTGGAGTTTAAGAAGGAAAGTCAGGTGAAACCCTATCAAGAATGGAGGGGCTTTTGAGCAGCAGAATAACATCATTAGTGTATTTATCCAATTGGACTTGCTACGTGAGATGAGTAGGAAAGAAAAAAGCCTAGAAGCCAGGAAACCAGTCAGAAAACCATGCAATCATCTGACAAATAACTAAGGCCAAGAAGAAAACTCTCACTAGCAGTGACAAGGAGAGCCAGGTTGTGTTGAATATCTAATTTGTGTAAAGCACTACAAATGGACATACTGAAGAAAATTTTTCAAAACACTTGACCATATATGCCTTCCAGAAGTTCAATTTAGGGGAAGAGACAATTTAATACAGAACTGAAGTTCACAAGCCCTGCTTGGGAAATTCATGTGAATAAGATTAATTCCTAGTGCATGTCCTTTTCCAACTTGCTGCTATATTGGGAAACATTTCAAAACCATATTTTTAATTTAGGGTTAGGAGATCAGTGATGAGCCATAGCGAATTACTATATCAGGGCTATGGTGACAGCAGAATTAGGAAAACTTGTAAATCATTTGATACAGGAATGCAAAGACAGACATAGTTTCTCAGGAAAAGAACTCCAGAGTTGTAGTCGCCTGGAGGGCAGAGGTAATCTCTTTTGAAGGTGAAGCCTCATAAACATTCATCTCTTGGTGGCTGTCTGACTCTAAGGGTCAGCATGGGGTAACATTTGTTAATGATTATTGAATGTAGAGTTATTTTGGAACATTATCTAAAGCTGATTTTCAAAGCAAAAGTAAGATATGAGAGTGATTGAGAAGACAGCAACAATTATTTGAAAATAAAAGGAATAAAGAATGAGCAAGAGAGAAAATAAACAGTTCTACAAATAGCTGGGTCATTTTCCCCCAATAATACGGACTTTAGTTTCTGATTATCAGGAATATTGTTCAATGAAGTCAATTCTTTGCATAAACATAGGAGACATAAATAATATATTCCTTAATTTTCCATGTAGTTTTCTGATGAAAATTAACATTTTTTATGTCAAAAGTAGCAGAGTTAGGTATGAACAGTTAAAGTTATAATATTTTTGTGACATTGTGCTGTATTCTATTATAATGTAATTTTGCAATGAGATTTCTTTTACTCTGACTATGTAAAGGAGAGACCGTTGAAAATAATGTAAAGGAAACAATGTTGAAAATAAGTCTTTGAGAATGAAGACATGATTAAATCTACTCATACTATAATCTGCATCAAATTGTTCCAATGGTTACTGAGGCTAGATCACTTTTTAATGTCTCTTTACTCTAGTAATATATAATAGAAACAATCTTGTAAAATATGCAAATAAATATTCATGTATTTCTTACATATGGAAGCTTATATGGAATTCAAATTGAAATGGCACTACATATTCCCCACTTTAATTTCACAAGGACCAGACAAATCCTTTTAATAATCTAAATACAACTTCTAGGCCGGGAGGGGCTGCCATTCATTTTTTAATTCCAAAGTTCCTTTCAGAGTAATAAAAACATTTTCTAAAGAAGCAGAGGATGACCTTGCTTCATTATTTAAATAGATCAGTCTCTGTTTTTTTCCAACCTTGCATGGATTTGTATTCAAGAACATTTTTACCATACAAGTCCTTAAGACAATGATGTCACCATGAAAGTTGTCAAGCTTGATGCTTTCTCAGAGGCATTACTCTGTCATAGATATTGGGAAGGAGGGGCCCAAAGACAGAAAACTCCACAGGTGTATCTAGATTCCACAATCAATTCAGAAAGAAAATGAAATTAGGTATCATTAAATTATGTTTTTTATTTTAATTTTATATTATTTTTTTCCTTCTTGTAAAGACATATTGTTCATTAAATAATATAAATTAAATATCTTAAAATTATATTGAAAGTAACCAGCTAAATAGTGTTAGATATAAAGATAGACAAGAGCAGCCGGAAAAGGGAAACTTAAGTTTCAAGAGAAAAACTCTCCAGACTCTGCCCAGGTAGGGGGTCCCACGTGAAGATAACAAAGGTTTGGCAGGGATATAACTTCTTGCCTACCAGGACCACACCAAACCTGTTCCAACCAGGTCCCAGTGCAGGTACAATGGAAGAGAACTAAGAACCGCCCAAACCACACCCCATCATAATCTCACTAAAATAAAATGGTGGTTTTGCTCCCAGCCTCCAAGGGCCTTTCTGTTGTGCATTTTCGGAAAATACATGTGCACCAAGAGGAATGGGTGTATAACTAGAGCTGTCAATCAAATGACCTCACCCTGTCAATCAAAAGAAGTGTCTCCAGCTACCTCATGATAAATAGGCCCTCCCCTAAAAGTTCGGGGGCCTTTGTGTGCCCTGGCCTGCTCCACCCCTGAGCATATTCAAATAAAACTTAAGCTCTGCTTCACTGTTTTGTCTCTGCCTTTCAATTGTTGTTGAGGCAAGGTCAGGAACAGAGGAGAATAAACTCAACCTGTAACAGTAGTATGTTAGGGAAGGTTCTGGATTCTGGAATGCACATATAAATAATTTCTCCATCTTATCCCAAGCTGTTGGATTACATCATCCAAATTCTGCTCTGGATTTCAAGAATGTAAGGAGTTATGGATAAATCAAAAGAATGGAGAGTATCAAAAAGAGCTCTTGACATATGATTTTCAAAAAGTTGAAAATGTGACAATGTAGACTGGGTCTGCATTCTATACAATGTATCCAAATTAGCTGGGTCATGTATCCACCTTATTTAAATATATAATCTCCCCCAAATCCTGTTTCTCATTATTTTTATTCTAAAGAATTAGATTAAATAGCCCTTGGTCTTGTCTACTTTTCTAAACTGTTGCGAGACCCCTGATTATTTCTTTTATCTGTTCACTCTAGGTGAGAAAAATAAGCAGGGGTCTCCAACTGCTTCTTAACTTGCTTTCTCACTCAACCTTCATTCACCTTCCTCACTATCTGATCATGTGACTTTGTGAAATCCAACATCTTCCCCAACTTTGGCCTTCCGCCTTGTGCACAGTGCTTGATCTTCTCAGGCACAGTTTACCTGACCCTTCTGCCATGCTGCTCCCACACACCCGAGTTCTCTCCTCCTCCAGAAAATTTTCTATCCTAGTCGACTATCTAAACTCTTCATAGCTGTAGTAAGCTAGAAGATCAGTTATTTAGGCCTAAAACCAGTGAGTTAAAAAAAAAAACTCTCACTGCCGGCTGATATTCATCACTACAAAATATAAAATATTAAAACATTGTAAGACTCATAAAAATCAGTAAAATAACCAATTCTTCACATACTTTTTTATTTGAAATTCCAAGATATCTTAAAAACAATCTAGGCAGCAGCAGTCTCTAAAGGACCTTTTAGCTCTCCAACTTCTTTATACTTAACACAATTTAGAACTAAATTCATTTCAAGTTCAGCGTCTTCACAAAGTAGAAACTGAGAATGACAAAAAGCCAATCTGGGTTTGAAAAGCTCTTTATTTTTCAAAATGTTTTAGGTGGATCCTCAATTATGTCATGTTAAGAAGAATTTCATTCTAGATGGTTCACAGAAGAACTGTTGTCAGTAGAACAGAGAAAATGTGCCTGGAAAATGTTCAGCTATTTTGAAAATAAATGTCAGGACGTCAGCTCCCTGTTTCTCTTGCCGCGGGCTATCATTACTTGGCTATACAACCACTCATTTGCCCTGGCCCTATATATTAACCCCATCAGAGATGTGTAAACAAAATGGGACAGAGTTCCTGCTAGCCAACTTCCAATTCTGTAATGTCACACACATAAAAAAACTTACACTGGTTTTCTCCCTCAATGTCACATTTTCAGGTTGAACAAAAACAACAGAAAAGTAACTATCATTTTTCAGGCAGTAATGCTGGTCAATTAAATATGACAGAGATGAAGAGATGTAGACTTGATGGAGGAAAAGAAAAAGCTAGAATTCATAAAACCTTTATAATTATTAGCCTAGTGTTGTTAACATTCTAAATGTCTATCACTTACTTGCTATCTTCATTACATGATATTCCAGTGTATTAATAATAATTTCAAGGTAGTCATAGAATGTTCAAGAACAAATCAGCTTTAAATTATTTGTATATGTAATTATATTAATAATTTAATTTATACCCTGCAGTACCATAAAGAGAATAGAAAATACATCCTTGAATCAGAGTCAATAACTATCTGGTTGTCATTGCACATTAAATAATTTTAATGTATTATAGCTATTTTTTTAAGCTGCCTTAGAAGTTGCTTTGAGGATGGACTGAGTTCATATATGGAAAGAAGGAGGGCAGTGCACAGAGGTAGGAAACACTTTATTTTCTAGCTATGCAGCTCCTTTACCTATTTATGCAGCTACATCAAAACTCCACCTTCAACAATTTTCTTACAGATATTTACCATGACTTTGTATATAATAGTGAAAAAGTGAAAACTGCTTGAATGTCCTACACTAAAAGATGCTGATATAACAGAGTGCTACATAGGCATTAAGAGATATTGAAAGATATCATTATACATAATTTAAAAAATCACAGAATATCATCGTATAGTTACAAGATAAATATATGTGTATATATTTATCATGCATAAATATATATATTAATAAAATCTATATTTATATATAATACATAAGTACTGGAAGCCAGGTACAAAAGTAGAAGCATGGTTTATCTTTGTGTGATAGGATTATGGGTGACTATTAGTTTCTTTTTCTTTTCTGCACTCTTAAAATTCCTATAATAAAAATATTAGAAGTACTACTTTTCTAATAAGAAAGGCAATAAAATATATTTTAAGTAAGATTTGATGTCCTTCAGGAAAAAAGATAAAAAATATACTTACAATGGAGATTTTATATATGTGTGTGTGTGTGTGTGTGTGTGCGTGTGTGTGTGTGTGTGGCTTTAAATGTGTGTGTATATATATATAAAATATACAACTTATATATAAAATGTACATAATTATATACACATATTATATGTATATACATAATTATGCATATAAATGATATGTGTAGTTGTATGCTATATTATGTATAATTTATATGCATATGTTATAGTTTTAATATTCATTATATATAGCTACATATATGTAATTTAACATGCATCACTGAAAATGTCACCTAACAGAAAATTGCTTCTGATCCTGGATTGATAGGATCGCAAATATATGACCAACAAAATAATTTTCATTTCCATTTTGCATTCAAGCTTAGCAAAGACAGAAAGGAGACAGCACCTTAGAAGCCTCAGTTCCATAGCTGTATCCTAATCTTATACTCATTAATTCAAAGCTAGATACATTTTCAATTTTCCTTTAATCAACTATGAGCCAGAAATCAGGAAAGGAGATCATAGTGCCTGTATGGCAGCTGTAGTCCCTCATCTCTGAAACTGAAGATCAGTGGAGAACAGAGTTCACTGAGCCAAAAACAATGAAGAAAGAAAATCGTACTATATAAGACACACGTACAATATACACACATATAATATACACACATACAATATACACACATGAGCATGCACATGCATGCCTCACAGGGTTTCCCAAGATTCAGTCCAAATTCTTAGGAAATATTTGAATACATGAAATGAATTTTGCTTCCACTTTTTATTTATTTATTTTTTTGCTTCCACTTTTCAAATCTAAGGCACACAACCAAATATAAAAAGAGAAAAATGACCATAATCCCACCATCTAATAAAGCTACAAGTGAAATTAGAAAATATATTTAAGTAACCATAATATTAAAAAACATATGTTCTATTATCTGAGTTCATCTGTGTAATCATTACATCATCATTACAAATCTGAGTATTCAAATGAATGTAATAGATAAAAATCTTTTGGGATTTCATGATTTTAAACTTTTTCTCCTGCAAGAAATTTGAGTTTATATCCCCTATTATAATTTTCATAGACCTCTATATTTTTCCATTAAAACATGAATCACAGTAATACATGTAATTATATAATTTTATATTTATTTTACTGTTCCATCTGGTATGCACAAGGAATATTAGTTTCCACCCCTGACATACTTAGAAATAAATACTAAATGGCAAACTAGTGACTTTGGTTATCTACTTTATATAGGATTTCATATCTTATACCATATTTAGGAAATCATTTTCCTTAATAAACAATACATAAAACTAATGCTGTATGTGAAATTATATCAGGATCATGGACTGCCTTTACCAAAACAACAGATAACTGGCTCCTGGAAGAGTCTCATTTACTGTATAAGATCACTAAAGCAAAAAAGCATTATCTCCAAGAGAAAAAGTAGAAGGCACAATCTATAGACACAATGAAAACTCATCAATCATAAAGATAATTTAGCAAAGCTGGAAAATCCACACATTAATTAATAAGTGTCTATGGTTCAAAGCAAATGGCCAAGATCTTGGAATCATCTTACAAGTGAAGTAACAACATGCTTGCCAGTATTTACACAGTACGCTGGCCACGACTGAACCAGCTGGAGGAAAACATGATTTATTCAGTAACACCCTTTGTGACATATCCAATTGTTCTATTCAGAACTAGCAGAGACTTACACTTTGCAGGTATTCAACTAAAGTTAATTGGGGTCATAGTATAAAAAAATAACATTAAAGGGTTTATACAGCAGTTAGACAACATATGTAGCTCCTATAATCATTTATTAACTTCATTTTAAAGCAACTTCTTTTATTCTGGGATCATGGGAGAGAGTATGTAAATAAATGATATTCACCCACAAAAATCCAACCTGAAACTTTGAACATCTTTTCCCACAGATATAACAATAATAATACAGCAATGCTTACCAGTCAAAAAAAAAAAACACTTCCCATGCAATATCTTATTTAATATTTACCACAATCCTATGAGCATGCTTCCATTATTAACCTCCACCTACAGATGAGAAAAGCAGTGCTTACAGAAGTTGAGAAACTTCCCCAAGTTCCCAGAGTTGGTAATTGGCACATCACAATGAACGTACAATTTATCCATGTCCAAAGCTTGCCCTTAACCATTCTCACTCAGGAACGGCTAGCAAGAGTGTACACTAAATTACAGGAGAATATATGCCTGTGACGGAGAACACATGGAAGACCAAACAAAATAACTGAAGGACAGTTATTTGGAGGAAGAAACAGGGTAAAAAGTGGGATAGTGCATAGATTTTAGAAGTAAGGTAACTTTAAAGATCACTTTGCCTAGTCTCTCATCAGAAAGTGAGACCAAGATGGAAAGACAGGGAAGACAGCCCAGCCTGGTATCTTCCCATGATATCATTGTATAAAAAGCATAAAAGCCTTAATAATATTTTTTCTTAACCTATTGGGAGAAGATTCCACCCTACTTCTGACCTCGATTCTGTAAGAATTCAATAATTTAAATAATGTGCAATGTGGCTTTCCCTTTATTGTTCTGAAACAAAATGCCATGTTGTCAAGACCTAGACTTAAGTGATGGGGTCTGTGGACAAGGAAATGAAACATTCTATGAATGGGGTAATTTTCTCCTCTAATGAAGTGAGAAAATAAGTAGTTGGCAAACCAATGTTTAGCATATTTATAGAGTCATTTACATACTGCTAAAAATGAAAAGAAACAATGATAATCAATGCACCTGTGGCTGCACAAAATGTGTTTACCTGTTTAAAACACAGTATTGAACTCTATGGTCTAAAACATCTAGGTGTATCAGAAAGGGATTCACAGCTTGGTCCAAAAATATCTAGTTTAACTTAGTGCTACTCCAGCCCCTGTTTTACTCCTCATACTCTCACTTCTTTGTCTCACTTGTCCTCCCTGTGCTTTCTAAATAGATATTATTTTTCCTGTGGGTACATTTGAGCTTCTCAAACTATTATACCTCATGGGTCTGTTATACCTATTCTTTCTTTAGGCTATTTTTACTCCTTTGTCACTTGCTGTAACACTTTGCCTGCCTAACATGTAATTCTAACCTAATTCAGAACAAAATTTGATATGTAGGAAACTCATTTGTGCATTCATTCAACAAATATTTATTCCATGGCAAGTCTGAGTTAGGCACTGACATACATTTGTGAACAAGTCATTGTCCAAATTCTCATAGAATTTGAAGAAATTTCTTGAGAAAGAGCTATAGGCAGGGTGTTACAGAAGAAACTGACCCAGTTTGGTTGCTATGGATGTCTTCAGAGAAGCAATCCTGAACTGGAACTTGAAAAATTAGCAAGAAATTTAGCCTAGTGAAGAACTGGGAAGAGATAGCATTCTAGCCAGAGGGGCAGCATGAATTCTTTCCACACAAAGGAAGCAGTAACCAAGCACCAAAGGCTTAGGCACAGCTGTAATTTATAAAACTAACAAAGGTTTGTCTTTCAATCATTTTCAGCTAAAGTGAGCAATGACAATGGTTTTCAAATCATAGCACTATCATATACTTCCTCTAAAATCCTGGGCTGGTCTCAGGTTCTTTACCTGTAAATGAAGATATTCTGCCTCAAACCACACTGCATAGTTGTGATCGTTAAGTGAGAAAAGCCTATGTGGTACACTAAGCATAATGCCTTGCAAAAAGTATTTTTTTATTAATTACTACTAATTAATTTCCAGGTCTGTGTCAAGTTATACTGGTGGAAAACTGGAGCAATGTGTTTACATAAAAGGTCATTTTAGTTTATGAATCCATTTAAACATAAAATTATTTGTATGTTTTATATACATTCAGGTTGGCATAAAAGAGCAAATGAATGAAGCAAATTCACAACATTGAGAGATTAAGACTGGTAAGGATAATGCTGAATGAAAGAATGCCACTCTTTGTGTTTTTGACCATGACCTGAAATTACTTTTATTCTTAGAACGTGATATATTAAGTGGCTTCAAAGTCTAGGAATTTGGCATTCCTTTTGTAACTCAGTTAGACCCTGGCACTCCTTTCATTCTTCTGGACTCAAATGCATAGTTAATGAGTCTGGACTGAGAAGCACAACTCTCAAGGTCAATTTGTATTAGGTTTACCTTAAGTGTGCCCCCTCCTCAATCAAAAACAAGCAATATTTTGCTTTAAAATGGCACTTCCCCAGCTGAAGACTGATTTTTTACAACTGCAAAAAGAGAAAAAGAGCTTTGACATTTCTTTCTGAAGTCTAATGAGAAATGTTAATTATTTACTAGTGTATGAGGTAGTTTACTAAGCTAATCTGTTTAATATTTACCAGAATCGAACTTTTTTTATAATGAGCTCACTGCGATAGGCCCAAGTAGGGAATATTCAATGGTTCTTGTTAATCTCATTTTTATCTTAACTACTTATGAGAACAAGTCTTAAGAAGGAAAGAACAATAAATAAAAGGTTGTCATGTAAAGTGGTTAACTTTCTGTAAGCCAATATCTGCAGTGTTTCTCCTTTATTTCCATGGTGTCTGTCAGGTGATTTAGTGTGCTAAGCATGAGCTCGTCTAAACTCTGAGTCCCTTGAGGAAAAGAATGTGTCTTTCTACTGATTCCCTACTGCCTAACACCAGGCCCACCACTGAAGGATTTTTAGATGGATGGATGAAAGGATGAGTGGACAAACAAAATAATCTTTTTAAGAAGATAAGACATTATACATATAAACAAACATGAATTATCATAAAGAAGTAAACAGTAAGTGTGAAAAAATAAGTGGGATAGACAATTGTGTCTTTAGTTCTTGGAAAAATACAACTGGTTGCTGATAGTTTGTGGACTCTAAAATAGTATTAACTTGAAATAAAATTATTATTTAAATTAAAATAGCTGCTTGGATAGAATGGTTCTTTAAATTAAGGAAACTTACCACTGTTTCTATTAAGAAATTGCCAGCAATTTTTTTACTTTTCTACCCTGACATCTAATTTAACAAACACTTATTAACAACATGTGTCATGTGACAGTTTCTTACAATTTGTTGGAATTACAACAATTTAATGGTAACTCTAGATGCCTCATGCTTGCTAGATGTTCTGCTTCATATGTGTGAAATTAGCAAAAAATGAAAAAATTTCATTATCTGATAGTGTCCAGATCCACAAAAGGAGGAAGGAGTAACAGATGGCTAAAAAAATTGAAAACATGTGTTAACCTAAAAAATTACTCTCTAATGATAAGCTCCCCCCCTTAAAAATCTGTTTTTTCTGTTTATAATAATGATACATGTACCTTAATTGCTCAATATCCAGTGTAACATTTAAAACATGTAAAATACTATCTATTTCCAGAAATGCACAAAAATGTATACATGATTTTTTTTAATAAAAAGAATTATATATTGTAGAAAAGGAAAGTCTTCCGTAAAACAGTAGAAAGTCCTAATCCTATGGCACAAGAGAGATTTAGGGACTGAAACTCTCAAAGCAGCTGCCCCTACAAAGTTAGTAATCCAACAAAGGACTTATTCCATCATTTCATCCAATTATAAATGCAAAATTAAAGTAGAATTTTCCATTCTGTCTGATAGGATCATAGTAATTGGTATGATCTGATGAACAGTCAAATTAGATAAAACAACCCACGTGCTTGCATCCACAGTTTTAGAGTTTACGAATTTGTTAATTCTACTCTTCTAATTACCTGTTGGTGGCACTTAAACACACAGAGTAATTCAATTCCTTCAGGGGCAAGTCCACTTGGGGAGGCAGCCTCAAGGGAAATACCACCACATAGGTTGCAATAACCCTTCCTCTTTCTGTGACTATACGATTTGCCAGTTTTAACTCCAAGACAGATGACTTCAAACAAGGACACCCCCAAACATACTGGAACAATTTGATCTGATTACAATTCCTCTTACACAAGATGCATTGACTTCCTTCTCCTCTGACAAATGAGAGTACTGATTGAACGCTGACCACAGTGTCCTTAGACTTAATTACCTTTCCTTTGGTAGAGACCACACTGCAACAATGTCTACATACACTTTTTACCCAGTGAGGAAACCTCCCCAACTTTTTTTTCCAACCTGAGTTCTCTTCTTCTAGTTATTCTTGAAAGATTTTATTTTTTCATAAGATCTAAATGCATTTTTCTTTCATTCCAAAAATATTTATTTAGGATGACCACATGCACGAGAAGGAAAGAGAAAATGGAGAGGAGAAATCTATGTAGAAAGGAAAAATAGATATTGATCATGTTCTTAAGGTGCTTACAAACAAGCAAAGTTTGTCCATAAATAAATACATTATGAGGTTTTTGATATGTCATAATTACCAAAAGAGAGAACAAAAAAAAAATTAGAAAATTCAGAGGAAAAAGAAATGATAACCACTTACAGAGCTCCTGTTAGACTTCATGGAAATAAACCTGGCCTTGAAGGACATGTAGGATTGAATATGTGTGATAAAGGGAAAAGGACTTCAAGGAAGAAAGGAACATTAGTTGCAACCTTTTCTTCAATTAAAACAACTGCTTCATAATAGACAAATAACCAAACCTGTAAGCAGAATAGCTAAAAGTTTTAGTATAGAAGCCAAAATGTGGGGAAAAAATAAGTCCAAAAGAATAACAGTGTGTACAAAATCCATTAATTCTTAAAACAAAAATATTAAAGAAAGCACAACTCCCCTAAAAATAGTGACTAGTCATAGTTGTGATCAAATCTTGAAGGCCAGTGAGACATTGGACAGAATCCTCCAGGAGTGGGTAACCAACAGAGATGGTTTTGGGTGGGTGCCAAAATGCCGGGATCATACACACTGTTAAAGATAGTTGAGACAAGAGCCTCACCTTCTCAGTGTGATGTAAGGAATAGCAGGAAGGTGACTGTGCCCCCAAAAGATCGCTCCATTAAAGGATGAGAGAGACTGAAACTCCAGAATTTAATACTAATTATTGAGGCTTGTACTCTCAGATATTCATTCATTCAACAATGGGTCCTACTTTTTCTGGGTGCTGTGCTCAAGGAGGCAACACTGGAAAAGATAATCCAACATACATATGTTCTTCTCATATGAATGTTCTGCTTGGAATTGTGCTCACCTCAGCCACTCATGTTCTCGTGTTCTCTAACTGGCTCTGAAAAATCCTTCAGGCATAGTTAGTCCACAAAGTCTCCTGCCATCTAAAGATTGTCTCCTCTTCAATTCTCTTTCATAGTAGGCTGCTATTTTCCCTGATCAAATTTCTCCCAACTGGCAGTCTAGTCTCACTTGTATGTTCACTCATTTTAATTTCTCTCTTTCAGAATAGAATAGCCTTTTCTCTGAGGGCAGAAACCTGATTTGTTTTGTTAACCATTATATACTCCTGTCTCAGAAAGTGCTACTGTGCGAAGATGACAATCCCACGTCCCTGGGAACCCCTCTGTGTGGTGCAAATCTGATGGCATAAACTAGTGGGAACCCCCTCCATGTAGTAACAAGTCTGATAGCATGCCCTAGTGTGCAAGTCTCAATGGAAAATCACTCAAGAGACCAAAGAATATACCCAGAGACAGTGGAGAAGACATAAGGTTTATTGGGATCTATCTAGGGAGTCTAGGGGTGGCTGGCTGGATGCGGTTGTGCACCACTATCATGGACAGGGAGGGAACTGATTATATGGAGTAAGGAGATAGAGACTCCATGTGTACCAGGGATGAGGGACAAAGACTATGTGCTTTGCTAGAAAGGGTCACTCTTGTGTGACCATCTCCCCAAGGAACAAAATCTTGATCAGAGGGGTCTTCCTCCAAATAAGATATTTCTCTCAATAAGGCAGAACTGGGTTTGGTCAGCCCCAGGCCATCTACATACCATATACCTAGCATACCACCTGAAGGAGGGGGCCATGTGGATACATGGTTATTTTGGGACAGAAGGTTACCAGTGGGCAGTGCTTGTCCCCACACCTTCTGTTCCAGGCAAACTAGAAAAGCTCCAGGCAAACTGCAAAGTTCTGTTGTGCTGTGGTGAATGCTACAAAATTTATGATGTACAAATTAATGAACATGTTCAAGAGAAGAACACAAATGAATTAAGAATTAGGTACATGATACAAACTATGGCTTCTTTTATTTTTAGGTTGAAAAACAGTCCAGTTTTCCTGGAATAGAGGAGTTTCCAGGAACATGAGATTTTTGCTACTGAAATCAGGACAGTCCTAGAGAATGGACTTGTCATCCTTGCACATCAGAGGCATGGTTTGTAAGACAACGGAGATTGTAATGTCTGACTAAACTTGCAACTTGTTCAAAACTTGTACTTGAGTCGTATTTTTCAGTTTTAAAGACAACATTCAAATACATTATCTCTCTGTTCCTCCACACTCCTTTGAGATAGAAAGGCAGAGACTATTGCTCCTATGTTACAGATGAGGAGCCTGAGGCTCAGAAGTTCAACAGATGCCTCCAGTCATTTACCTATAGATTCATCCACAATACTGCTGCCCATGCTTTTGGAAAGATGTCTCTCCTATGGCTGACCTAACATATCATCCTGTCTAACCAGCTCACGTAGGAATTAAAACCTGTGACCTTGGCTTAATTAACACCACATTCCTAGTAACCAAGCAATCTGAGGCAAGTGGATATTACTAGTCAACAAACCTGATAATGCCAAATAAGCTCTTTTATCATTGACATAATGAGCACAATATTTCTGTACCAGGAAATTTTTTCTGAACTGGTATCTGAATGTTGTTCTTGTTAATTAATTGTTTTCTTTCCACTGTCTCATTATATGTGTAAGCTGTGTGTGTTCTTTGAAGCTCACTGTGTCATTTTGTGACCCTGTGTACATACAAAGCTTTGTTAATGATAAGAATGTTTTCCTCTATCTGTTGTTCAGCTCTGACAGATCCCCAAGAAACAATCAGCTGTAGGTAATTAGAAACTACTGAAATTAAATATTAAAAAACTGAAAGACAGTCTCTTTAGCAAGTGGTGCTCAGAAAACTGGACAGCCACATGCTAAAGAATAAAACTGGACTCCTACCTTATACCAAACATGAAAATTAACTCAAAATGGTTAAGGACTTGAATGTAAGACCTGAAACCATAAAGCTCCTAGAAAAAAATAAAGACAATACACTTCTTGACATCAGTCTTGGTGATGATTTCTTGAAGCTGACTCCAAGGCATGGGCAACAAAAGCAAAAATATACAAACGGGACTAATGAGATCTTCCTCAGCCTACTATGGGGTTATGTCCTGATAAACACATCATAAATTTAAAATATCGTGTTGAAAATGCACATAGTACACCTAACTCAGCAAACACCATAGCTTAGCCTAGCCTACCTTAAACATGCTCAGAACATTTACATCAGTCTACAGTTGGGCAAAATCATCTAAAACAAAGCTTATTATATAATAAGTTGAGTATCTCATGCAATTTATTGAATACTATACTGAAAGTGAAAAGCATAATGGTTATACAGGGATGGAATGGTTTAAGTGTATTGGTTGCTTATCCTCATGATCCCATGATTGACTGGGAGCTGCTGGTGAAAGGAAAGGAGCGACACACGACAGCAATTCACTGGAGAGTTCCGCTTTATTAGGGAAAGGTGCTGGGTTATATAGGAAGGGGCATAGGGTGATTGTGGTGTTACTTCTATGGGGCTGGTGGCTGTTGGCTAGGTGCTGGGATTGGGAGGGGGGCGAGAGGTGATTGGGCTTCAGGTGGCGCCGGTGGGAACCGAGGACCCCGAAAAGAAGCCGGAAGTTTGCCATCTTACTGGTGGGGACCCTTCATTCCCCCCTTTCTCCTCTATGGGTTTGTGGACGTTGCTTTCTCTCTGACTGCTTCCTGCTGAACAGGGGCGGAGAAGGGAGTGAGGGTTTGAGGATTGGGAGGAAAGGGTTGATAGGACTCCCCACAGTAAGGATGAGTAGATGTGGACTTCTTCAGGTTGGAAATCAATGAAGGTTCCCTGTAACCATAGGTTGAGGACCTGTTGATTCCAATGGTGCCAAGACGATATGGGTGTCAGGAGCCAGGCGTCTGCGGCCATTGTTTCTAGGAACAGTTTCCAGCGGAGAGAGGGGTCCATCTCAGCATGTGGTGAGGAGGTCACATGAGGGTGAGGGGTCTTCTGTGGCCAGAAGCTGGTAGTTCCTGAGTAAAAGCTGGTTGAAAGCTTGATTAGAGATTTTTCCGACTTGGGATTTGATGAACTTTATTATACAGGGTAAGAAGAGACAGACGAGAAGAATGACTATTATGGGGCTTGCAATGGGCCAGAGCCAGGTGAGGAGGGGGTTTGTTAGTATTGAAGAGAATGGGTTGGAATTGGAAGCAGAGTGGAGGCTGGAGGCAAGGTCAGTGAGTTTGGTGATGTCAGTTTCTACAATGCCGGATTCGTTGATGTAATAGCAGCACTCTTCCTGGAGGAAGACGCAGGTGCCGCCCTTCTCGGCTGTAAGCAGATCTAGGGCCCACCGGTTTTGAAGGGTGACTTTAGCTAGCGAAGTGACCTGTCTTTGGAGAGAGGCTAGGGAATCGGCAGTGGATGTCAGGGCTCCCTCAAGTTTGGCGTCGAGATCTCTAACTGCCCATAGAGAGTGACCCAATGCTCCTCCCGAAAACCCCACCCCAATGGCTGAGGTGATTAAAGAGATACCGACCATGATGGGAAGGAAAGCAGCCCTTTTTGTGCGCGAGTGCAAGGGAGGTTGGAGCTCAAGGAATTCTGCCATGCTGTAAAGTGTAAGCTGTGGGATTAGGGTGACGAGAATGCAGGGTGTATCGGAGTTGAGAGGTAGTGAGTTGAAAAGGCTGCCATTACACCAAAAGAAGTGTCCCGGTTGTGTAAAAGTCTTAGAGCTGGAGGTAGGGGTGTAGATAGAGAGGCAGTGAAGTGCACTGGAGTGGGGTGGAGTTGGGCCTACACAGTAGTGGATGGTGAGATTATCTGGGTATTCTGGTTCCCACAGGGGTATGTCTGCCAGGGGATGGAGGGGTTGTCCTTCTGCATGGAAGGAGTAGTTGGAAATATTGAGGGGCACGGCGGCCAGCAGTGGGCGCTGTAGTGATGCGCACAAGAAACAATTGGCAGTGTTGAGGGTGTGGTTGAGAAAGATGGTGGTGTCTTGAATGAGCTGTAACCAAGAGTAGGAGGAATAAGAAGATGAAGAGGTGCCATCGAGAGTTTGGATAATGACTTTCTCGGAATGTCTGATATCTGATGCAACTTGAGAGATCTGGGAGCGAGAGGGAACATACTCTCGAGAGATATGAAGGGTACCATGGGGGGTTGAGGACCCCTTGTAGTAAACTGAGGCTGTTACTCCAGCAGCCCATCGAGAGTCCCATGGATCTGGGATTGATAAGGAGAATGAGCCGTTGGGATATTTCATGAAACGGTTGGAGGAGTAATACTGTGGGTACTGGAAGTCACCCATGTAGTGAATGGTGCAAGACCAGTAGGGCCATCCCCCGTAGGTGTCTTGCCATCGCCTGCAGTAGGCTTGTCTTTGGTCATAGAGGAAGCAGAGGTAGGGAGAATAAAGGTAGCTGTAAATGAATATTTCGGTGGAGGGAGGAAAGTGGAGGTACAAAGGCTCAGAGCAGCCTTTCAGAGGGCAGTCTGATGTGGCAATGAGGGCAGTAACTTTTGTTTGATGCTGTGTGTAAGTCTGCTTGACTTTGAATCGCCATACAAAGGAGGGTGGGGCGGCAGGGAAGACAATAGGAATGAGGGAAAAAAGCGAGAGAGCAGTAAAGGAGGAAAAAGTCATGATTCAGGTATGGATGGCAAAGAGGGTGCACGGGAGATGCGGAGCTTCAAGGGATCAGAGGGATGAGGCGTGGTAGAGTAGACAGCGTCTTGGGCTGTATCCAAAGGACTCTGGATTGTGACTGATGGGTCTTGGGTGTCCAGAGAAGGTGGGTCTTGGGTATTTGGTTTCAACCTGGAGATATGAATCCAAGAGGTGACAGAGTTATCAGGCAGTGAGAGCTTGGCGGCCGAGGGGGTGCAGAGAATAACTGGGTGTGGACCTTCCCATTTCGGGGTGAGAGAGGGCTGATCCTCTGGTGGCTTATAAAACACTAGTTGGCCGGGCTGTAAGACAGGAGGATTTTGGGAGGTGGATGGATCAGGAAGGAGCCAATCCTGATATTTCCACAATTCAGTGCGGAGGAGAGAGAGTAGTGGAAGGGCTATATTGGGAGGAATTGGTCCTTTGTGGGAAGGGAGCCCCGGGGGTAGAATCGGGAGGCCGTACATGATCTCAAAGGGCGACAAGAAGGAAGGTTTCTTTGGGAGGGCTCGAATGCGGAGTAGAGCTAAGGGAAGTAAGCGAACCCAGTCAAGGTGTAGTTCTAGAGATAGTTTGGTCAGGATGTCTTTTAGAGTCCTATTGGCTCTTTCTACTTTTCCTGAAGCCTGTGGTCGATAAGGACAATGTAAATGCCAGGGGAGCGAGAGCGACTTGGAGAGGTTCTGGATAATTTGGGCAGTGAACTCAGGGCCGTTATCTGATTGGAGGGAAGTGGGCATCCCGAACCTAGGAAAGATCTGGGTGAGGAGGATAGAGGCAACTACGGATGCTCGTTTGTTAGTGGTGGGGAAAGCTTCGACCCATCCTGAAAATGTATCTACTAGCACGAGTAGGTATCTGGTACGTCGTACAGGGGGCATGTTAGTGAAGTCTATTTGCCAATCTGCAGCGGGGACATTACCCCTTGCTTGATGAGCCGGGAAGGGTCGGGCTTTGAGGGGGGTATTAGGGTTAGTGCGTTGGCAGATGGTGCACTTGCAGGTGATTTGGTTAAGTAGGGTTTTGTCTTCAGGAGAGAGAGGAAAAAAAGATTGTAAAAAATGGATCAAGGATTGGGGACTGGGATGGAACAGGTCATGTAAGAGGTGGAAGAGAGACTCTTTGTCCTGAGAGTAGAGGGCGTCTTGTGATAAGGCTAAAACTTCAAGGGCAGACGGATTGTTGTCTGGTGCGTTTTCTGATAGGGCAACTGACCAGGCTACTCTGTCGGCCTTGTTGTTACCTCTTGCAATGGGGGAGTCATCTTTTTGATGTGATTTGCAGTGGACTATGCCTAGTCGGTGTGGGAGTTGTGAAGCCTCTAGAAGTTTAGTAATTAAGGCTGAATTAGTTATGGAATTCCCTTTTGTGGTGAGGAGGCCTTGTTCTTTCCATACTGCCGCGTGGGACAAGAGAATGTGGAATACATACTTGGAGTCAGTGTACAATGTGAGAGACGTGTCCCG
Source organism: Manis javanica (assembly GCF_040802235.1). Lineage (NCBI taxonomy): Eukaryota > Metazoa > Chordata > Mammalia > Pholidota > Manidae > Manis > Manis javanica. The sequence continues at coordinate 72,754,383 of NC_133165.1, forward strand.
GGCCAGAGTGCAAGCTCTGGTGGCTGCAATGAGTTCAGCCTGCTGATTGGTTGTACCAGGGGGTAGGGCTCGTGCTTCAATGACATCTTCGAGGGAGACTACTGCATATCCTGAGTAGTGGATGCCCTCATGTTTAAAGGAGGACCCATCAGTAAACCAGATGAGGTCGGAGTGTGAGAGGGCTCCTTCGGAGATCGTGGAGTGGCACGGAAGGAAGTTGTGAAGGGCTTCCAGGCAATCATGCGAGGGAGTATGAGGAGAGTAGGGCAGAGGAAGAAGAGTGGCCGGATTCAGGGGCGGGCAGGGGAGGAAAGAAATGTTTGGATTTTGGAGGAAAGAGGACAGTAAGGTCAGGAGTCTGGAGGGAGGGAGAGTCTGTAAACTTTTGTAGGTTAAGAGATCTTTTAGGTGATGCGGGGACAGAATGGTAAGGGGCGCTCCGAATGTTAGTTTATGAGCTTCTTTCTGCAAGAGCTGTCCAGCGGCTAATGCCCGTAGGCAGGGGGCCCATCCCCGATCTGTGGGGTCTAATTGCTTGGAGAGATAAGCTACTGGGGCAAAGGATGGGCCATAATATTGGCCTAGGTCTCCTAGAGCTTGACTGGAACTCTCATGAATGTATAATGAGAAGGGTTTTGACAAATCAGGGAGATGGAGAGCTGGAGCTTCTACAAGGGCTTGACGGAGCTTAATGAAGGAGTGTCGGGGTGAGGATGATAATGGTTCTTCAGGGGGGCCATTGCTGAGGTCGTATAGGGGTCTTGCCAAAAGGGAGAAGTTAGGGATCCACGCTCTAAAATACCCAGCCAAGCCTAGAAAGGAAAGGATTTCTGTCTTGGTTTTGGGAACGGGCAGGTCAGAGAGGAGTCGTTTTCTGTCTAAGGTAATGGACTTTCTTTGTTGAGACAGAAGGAATCCAAGGTAAGTGACAGAAGGGGAAGAGATTTGAGCTTTGACAGGGGATACTCGGTAACCTCTGGAAGCTAGAAGGTTAAGTAGAGACGCAGTGTCAAGTTGAGACTGTTCCCACGAGGGACTGCAGAGCAGAAGATCATCTACATATTGTAATAAAGTGGACTCGGGGTGATCATGGTGAAACTGTTTGAGGTCTTGAGCTAGGACTTGTCCAAAAATATGGGGACTATCTTGGAAGCCTTGTGGTAAAACTGTCCAAGTAAGTTGTACAGAATGTCTGGTGTATGGGTCCGTCCAGGTGAAGGCAAAAAAATCTTGGGAGGAGGGGTCTAGAGGGATAGAAAAAAATGCGTCCTTGAGATCTAGGACTGAGAAGTGGGATGCAGAAGCAGGGATCTGCGATAAAAGGGTGTATGGATTTGGAACTAAGGGATGGATAGGGACAACAGCTATGTTGATGAGGCAAAGGTCTTGGACAAGGAGGAAAGATCCGTTGTTTTTTTTAACAGCTAATATGGGGGTATTAAATGGGGAGTGAGTGGGTCTGAGGTAGTTTTTGTTTAAGAGATCTTGAATGATGGGTTGGAGGCCCATGAGGGCTGAAGTGGTTAGGGGGTATTGGGCCTGACAGATATACTGAGGGGTCACGTAATTTGATAGAGGCAGGGGGACATAGGGCCATGGAGGGGCTTGTAATGTCCCAAACTTTGGGATTTACAGGGTGTATAAGGGCAGAACCGGAGCTTTCATTGGGTAGAGGGGGGTTGTCGGCTATGAGGGCCATCAGAAAGGGAGTACTGGGGGCTGTGGGATTGGATATAGTTATGGAAACGTGGAGGAGGGAAAGGATGTCCCGTCCTAGTAAAGGGATGGGACACTGGGGCATAACTAGGAAGGAGTTTGAGAAAGGTATGGGACTGTCTAGGATTGTGCATAAAAGGGGGGGGTTTAATGGGAAAATCTGTTTACCTCCTACCCCGACTATAGGAGTAATGGCTGGCGTGGTAGGGCCCCGGTATTCTCGCAAGACTGAGAAGGTGGCTCCTGTATCTAGGAGGAAGGAGATGGGGTGACCGTCTACTGTTAAAGTAACCCTGGGCTCCTGTTTGGTGATGGAAATGGTCGGGCGAGAAGCCCCCGGGCCCTGTCAATCTTATTCTGCCAGCCCCACTACGGTGGGCTTAGGATGGGGGTTGTTCGTCCAGCCTCCCCTTCAGGTGGTTGGGCAATCAGACCCCCAGTGGCCCTTTTTGTGGCATCTGGGGCATGGGGTGGTAGGAGATCTGGGGGAGGGGCATGCCCTTGACCAATGTCCCTCTTTTCTGCACTTGAAACAAGCTCCTGGGGGGGGCTTGTCTGTAGAGGGGCGCCCAGGTTGTGGTTTTATCAGCTGGGCCAACATCTGGAAATTGACCTAATCAGCTTTTTGTTTACGGCGTTCTTTCTCCTCCTCCCAGTTATGGAAGACTTTAAAGGCCACTGTTAGGATCTCAGTCTGTGGGGTAGCGGGGCCTGTTCTAACTTTTTGAGTTTAGCTTTAATGTCGGGGTAGCTTTGAGCTAGGAAGTATGTCATAAGGACTTGTCTTCCTTCAGGTGTTTCTGGGTCCAGGCTGGTATACTGTAATAGGGCTTGAGTTAGTATATCTAAGAACTCGGAGGGGGTTTCGTCTCTCTTTTGAATTATGTCTTGGAGCTTTTAAAAATTGACTACTTTACGAGCTGCCTTTTTTAGACCTGCTATTAAGCAGGAGGCAAAAATATCTCGAGAGTGGAGACCCACGGTGGTGTTATAATCCCAGTGTGGGTCTTGTTCGGGGACAGCAGTGGGACCAGGGGGACAGGTGGGGTCAGTCCTGTGGGTTTCGGTAGCATGCGTTTGGGCGAAGTCCCAAGCTCGTCTACGCTCCTCAGGGAGGAGAGTATTGGCCAGGAGCATGAAAATGTCATCATGCGTGAGGCTGTAAGACTGGAGGGTCCATTGAAACTCCCTGATGTAGGTCGTGGGATCAGTGGAAAAGGAACCTAGGCGTTTCTCTAGTTGGGCTAAATCTCCTAAGGAGAAAGGGACGTGAACGCGCACGATGCCTTCGGATCCTGCTACTTCCCGGAGCGGGGCGATAATTTTGGGAGGCCCTCGGGACCGAATCTGAGGGGGCAAAGACGGACGAGGCTCTTGGAACTTAGTTAGAGGGGGGCTGAAAGGTTCAGGCTCGATTTGCAGGAGGGGGGAAGGTGAGGGGGACGGAGGAGGAGGTGGTGAGGTGCAGGAGGAGATGGTGGAGGAGGGGGAAGGGAGAGGATGGGAGGCTTCTGCGGGGGTGGAGGTGGCGGTGGCGATAGAGGAAGGGGGGGGGGCTGTTGTAGGAGAAGAAGGGGAAGGGAGAGGATGGGAAGCTTCTGCCGTGGGGAAAGCGGCAGCGGTGGCAGCGGTAGAGGAAGGGGGAGGGGCTGTTGTAGGAGAAGAAGGGGAAGGGAGAGGATGGGAAGCTCCTGCCGCAGGGAAAGCGGCAGTGGTGGTGGCGGTAGAGGAAGGGGGAGGGGCTGTTGTAGGAGAAGAAGGGGATGGGAGAGGATGGGAGGCTTCTGCCATGGGGAAAGAGGCGGCAGCGGCAGCTGAGGGTGGAGGGGTTGTAGGAGGGGGAGGGGCTGAAGGGGGAAGTCTGTATGGCGGAGGCTCGTCGGCCGGGTCAAAGGTAATTGAAGAGGGACTGGGAGTGTGTGGAGGGGAGGGAGATGGCTTGCAGGCTAGGAGAACTTGGGGCGGGGAGCAGGTGGTGCAGAGGCTGGGATTTTGAGCTAGGAGGCGAAAAGCTTCGATATAGGGAATCTCCTTCCATTTTTTCAGGTGCTGGCAGTAGTTAAAGAGATTGCGAGTGATGTTAGGATCAAGAGTTCCCCCTGCGGGCCATTGGTTGTTATTGTCTAGGGGGTATGTCGGCCAGTCTTGGGAGCAATATTTATGGAGAAGTTTTGGTTTTATATCAGGTGTCAGGGAGAGGGTAGCCAGATGCTTAAGCCGGCATTCAAGAGGTGAACTTTCAGGGAGGGATGAGGAGGCTCCCATGGCTAAAGGACAGAGAAGGAGACAAACAGGGGAAGACAAACGGAGATCCTCGGACTGGAGGCAGACCACAAGGAGACAAAGGGCATCCCCGATGATCCTTGGTGGTCTGCAGAAACTCGTATACGAGTCGGATTTCTTGGGAAGTGTCCCTAGACTGTCACCCAGACTTCCCTAAGAAGGCAGAGTGCTGGAGTCACGAGGTACCTAGCACTAGGCGTTTTCGGCAGACCGAACAGGTTTCGGTGGATGGAACAGAAGAAGGAGGGGGCAGGAAAGGGAGCGTTCTCATCCGCAAAGGAGTCACCTCGTTTATGGCTGTTGGAGGGGGGGGTGCTGAGAGTCTGCTGCAGCTGTGAAGGCCTGAGGTGGGGGTTTATGGCTTTTGGAGGAGGGGCCTGAGGGTCCGCTGCAGCCGTGAAGGCCTGAGGCGGGGAGCGTTCCCTCCTCGTCCCCGAGCGTCAGGGCCTTGCTGGACGATCACGGTCAATGGCACTGCGATAGCTCAGGGAAGAGTGGCCCACCCCGGGGAGATTTTGCTTAAAAAGTTTCAGCTGAGGCGGGGGTTTATGCTTTTGGAGGAGGGGCCTGAGGGTTTGCCGCAGCCGTGAAGGCCTGAGGCGGGGAGCATTCCCTCCTCATCCCCGAGCGTCAGGGCCTTGCCGGATGATCACAGTCAATGGCACTGCGATAGCTCGGGGAAGAGTGGCCCACCCCGGGGGGTGGGGGGGGGAAACTTACCTAAAGGCCAGAGAGGAGTGGTGAGTGTGAGGAGCCAGCGCCGGAAAAAGAGGACGAGGGCAAGCTGCTGCTGGTGTTGGGGGAAGACGGGGCCCAGTTGGGGTGTCCCGTCTCCCGGGTTTTGGCACCAATGAAAGGAAAGGAGCGACACACAACAGCAATTCACCGGAGAGTTCCGCTTTATTAGGGAAAGGTGCTGGGTTATATAGGAAGGGGCATAGGGTGATTGTGGTGTTACTTCTATGGGGCTGGTGGCTGTTGGCTAGGTGCTGGGATTGGGAGGGGGGCAAGAGGTGATTAGGCTTCAGGTGGCGCCGGCGGGAACCGAGGACCCCGAAAAGAAGCCGGAAGTTTGCCATCTTACTGGTGGGGACCCTTCAGCTGGCTTACTGTAGCTGCCCATCATCAGGAGAGTGTTATTGTACCGTATATCACTAACCCAGGAAATGTTCACAACTTAAGCTTCTACTGAATGTTTATGCGTTACACACCACCATAAAGTCTAAAAATCGTAAGTTGAACCATTGTCAATCATTAATGGTTTGTAAACTGTATATCAAAATAAAAAGCTTCTGCACAGCAAAGGAAATCATCAACAAAATGAGAAGACTACCTACTGAATGGGAGAAGCTTTTTGCAAAACATATATCTGATAAGGGACTAATATCCAAAACATACAAAGAACTTGTACAACTCAATAGCAAAAAAAAAGCCTGTAATATAAAAATAGAAAAATCTGAATAGGCATTTTTCTAAGGAAGACCTACAGATGGCCAACAGGTGCATGAAAAGATGCTCAACACTAATGCTCACTAATCATCAGAGAGATGCAAATTAAAACTACAGTGAGATAAATTACCTCACACCTGTCAGAATAGCTATTATAAGAAAGACAATAAATAACAAGTGTTGGTAAAGATGTGGAGAAAAGGGAACCCTCATGCGCTGTGGGTGAAAATGTAAATTGGTGCAGCGACAGACAGAGTGAAGGTTCCTCAAAAAATTTTTAAAAACTACCGTATAATCTAGAAATTCCACTTCTGAGTTTTATTAAAAGAAAATGAAAACACTAATTTGAAAACGTACGCCCCCCTATGTTCATTGCAGCATTATCTACAGTAGTTGAGATATGGAAACAACTAAAGTGTCCATCAGTGGATGAATGAGTAAAGATGTGATATGTATACATACACATACATACAATGTGGTGATGGTGTGTGTGTGTGTGTGTGTGTATATAATATACATACAATAGAATACTACTAAGTATGAAATATGGCTATAAAAAAAGAATGAAACATTGCTATTTACAATGACATGGATGAACCTTAAGGGTATTATGTTAAGAGAAATAAGTCAGACAGGAAAAGACAAATACCATATGACTTCATGCTTATGTGGAATCTTAAAAACAAAGCAAATGAACAAACAAAACAAACTCATTAAGTATAGAGAACAGACTGGTAGTTGCCAGAGTGGGAAGAGGGGTGGGCAAACAGGTGAAGGGGATCAACAGGTACTAACTTCCAGTTATCAGATAAATAAGTCATGGAGACATAACATACAGAATGGTGACTATAGTTAATGATGGTTCTTAACTATATTCAAGCATTACATATTTAAAGTTGCTACAAGAGTAGATCTTGAAAGTTCTCATCATGTGAAAAAAAAACTTGTAAATCTACATGGTGACAGATGGTAACTAGACTTAATGTGGTGATCATTCCCAATGTGTACAAATATCAACTCATGTTGTATACCTGGAACTAATATAATGTTATAAATCAATACATATCAATTTTTTAATGCAAATGTAACCAATAAGTAAATAAATAAATAAATAAATAAATAAAGCAGAAGGCAAAGAAATCTTAGGCCGAGGATCTAGAAGTGTAGTTTTTAAACAGTTATAGTGTAAAGAATGTAAGTCAAACCACCCATATTTAAAAACTGAGAATATTTTCTTTAAAATATTGTGTCCTTTGGGACCACTCAGGAAAATCATCCCCCTTTGTCTTCTGGATGAGATAAGAGTCGTCTGGCAAAAGAGACTAAAGATCAAACATAAAGATCTATAAACTAGAAAGAGATGAGATATTAGAATGAGTCAATGTTTTCTTGTCTTCATGTTAGAGAATTTTAACCTCTGGCTCACTTGAGCAAGCTTCTTACAGTGACTACAAAGCCCATTAAGAATTAAACCAAAGCCTAATATGTGTACAGAGAAGAAAAGAGAAGAAAATCTTCCAGAAATAAATTGGTTAGGGAAGATCTGTATCATTTTTTTTCCCAATGTAGTTGGAAAAGGAAAATCAGAAAGTTATTGATTTGGAATTCAGAAATTACATTACTGTTGATTTCAAATTTAAAAAGTAATCTATTTGGATTATCACAGCCTGGGAATGAGGGAAATAAAAGGTCTATTTCAATGGCCAGCATGGTTGCAGCTGTTGCTGACAAGTATAATAAAGATTTTCCAAACAAGAATGAGCCCATGTTTTCTGTTTTATGCAGACCTCAAGGTGTGATCCGTACTTGGAAAGCAAATGGGGGTAGAGAGAGCACTTAACTCCCATTCTAATCCTCTTGTTTGTCTAAGCCAGTTCTCTTCTTTCATGGATGTTTACCTATTTTTATTTCAAGGGACTAAGTGATATTTATCTTACAAAATAATCATTTTTTCATACATGAATAAAAAGAAAACAAGCAAAAATTCTTGACATTAAAGCTATTTAATTTCAAGGCTGAGAAGAAAATAAACAAAGGCCTTCTATTAGTAAATGTTTTTACTTTAACAGTTTCTCCCAACATTAATCTTATAATTAATCCAAATTAAAAGGAAATAGGCTGTTGAAAGGAAAACAGTTGGGAAACTGCTGAATTGGGATAATGGTCTACATATATTCAGATATGGCATATGTAATTAAACAGCATGTGAAAATCAGGGAAACATTTAATAAGCTTGAGTTAAATTACACAAAGAGAAATTTCATTAAAATAAAAGAAAAGCATCCGTCATATAATTTGGAAAGGATCATAAGTATACTAGAAAGACAGTAGTAAACAAACTTTCCAAATAAAGCAAGAATAACAATATTAATGTTAGGCAAAGTCAAATATGGTATAAAGTGTTAAAATAAGTGTTTTTGATGAACAGAAGGCAACATCTAAGCTGAAAGCATAATACATCCACTATTATAAGTGAATAACATAGCATAAAAATACATCAAGAAAAACACTACCAGAAATAAAAAAGAGAAATAAAGACTATAGTAATACAAGATTTTAATGATCCATTATCATTCCATAAAAAGCAAAGATATAAATCAGAGCATAAAGAACAGCTCTGTTACTATTAAAACGGAATTAATAGTCATATTTTCAAGTATTACACTCTTTCAGCAACAAAAAATATACCTGCATCTCAGGTATCAGTGGAACAATTAAAAACACTGGACAAATACCTGGCAGCAAAAAGTTACATATTTTATAAAACAGAATTATACATAAATATGACCAATATTTTTTAAATCAAATTGCTTAGAAATTTAAAAGCCCAAAATACTGAATCAATAAAAAATGACTTTGAAAATAAAAGATGAAGATGCCACATATCAAATATAAGAAATACAATAAGCTGTAATTCATTTCATGGCCTTAAATACTTCATTAATAAACAAAGTAAATAAATAAGTAGTACTCATGAATAATTTATTTTCTTGAATGTTTATTATTTAGAGAAAATAAATGAAAATAATATCCCATTCAAGAATTTCAGGGGAAAAAAACTCAAAGCAAGCAGAAGGAGGTAATTAACACAAAAACAAATAAACAAACAAAAAAAAACAGAAAAAAAAGAACTGCAAAAACACAGCTGGTCTTTTTAAATCAAATCAATGATATTGAATAGTTGTTCAGAAATCTAATGAGAAAAACAAATTTAAAAATAAGAAAGGAACTATGAAAACAGCTGAAAAGGACATTTAAAATGTTTCCGAGAATATTGTCCATATATGCTTAAAAAAATTTTTTAAATCTCAATGAAATGAATGTTTTTCTGAAGAAATATGAACTATCAAAAGTGACTAATGAAGAAGTATAAAGCCTACATAAGTTATTCATGCAGGAAAAAACTAGAAAAGATTTACCCAATAGAAAAGCTTTGGAGTCAAGGCTGAATTCATGAATTCTCTCACACTCTGGAGAGATTATTTCCATTTTACCTCATTCCTTCCAGAATATTACAAAGAGGAGACAGTCACCTGTTGGATATGAAGCAAAGCTATGACATAGGCCCATGGCATCTTATTTACAGTCCAATGTTTTTTCACTGTATATCAAAAGTCTGATTCTCTAGTAAAGCCAAGCATGTATTCCTGCAAAAATAGGTTATTTTCTTGTTTAAACCTATTTTTTGGGGTTGAATTCTAAAGCTCAGTGAAATGAAATAATTTCCCCAAAGTATCTAAGTGGAGGAGTCACACCTGTCTCTTTTTTTTTAATTTTTAACATTCACATTTAATTTACTAAAGCTATAGATTTAAATTTATAGTTCTTCCTTAAGCTTTTTTTTTTTTTTTTTGAGAGGGCATCTCTCATATTTATTGATCAAATGGTTGTTAACAACAATAAAATTCTGTATAGGGGACTCAATGCACAATCATTAATCAACCCCAAGCCTAATTCTCAACAGTCTCCAATCTTCTGAAGCATAACGAACAAGTTCTTACAGTGGTGAACAAGTCCTTACATGCTCTAAGTTCTTACATGGTGAACAGTGCAAGGGCAGTCATCACAGAAACTTTCAGTTTCGATCACGCATCATGAACTATAAACAATCAAGTCAGATATGATTATTCATTTGATTTTTATACTTGATTTATATGTGAATCTCACATTTCTCCCTTATTATTATTATTATTATTTTTTAATAAAATGCTGAAGTGGTAAGTAGATTAAAGCTGATTTTTCTAGTAGCTTGTTTTATAATATTGGATTAATTTTTTCCTAATTACTGTCCTATTTTTCTTGTATGCCTTTATCATTCAGATAATGTTCTTCTTTTTTCTTACAACACTTTGGTCTTAGCAATTCTTTTATGCTACTTTTTTTTTAAGTGAGCTTCCTACATGGGACTTGAGGGGTGTCTGAGTGGCTCTCTTGACCATTTACACTTCACAGCAAGGTCTGCTCTTTTTGGCAATGATTTTTTTTGGCAAATTCTGTGACCCTATGCTGGATGTACCATCAGAACTCATTCCTCTCTTCCAACTCTATTTGGCTGTAAAATAAACCACATATTCTGTTTCCAAACAAAGAGAACTTGGCATTTTATTTAATTCAATTTAATAAAATTATAGTACACTATGGTCAAATTCTTCACATATATTTTCTGATTCACTAATTTCAGAGTCAATTATCTCTCATCATATATGTAACATTATACATGCATATATTTATATATATGCATGTATAATCTCTCTCTCCCTCTCCCACATACATACACACACACACCACCACACACACTTATTCCAATTTTAATACTTGTATTCGGTGATTTTTCAAATCTGGTTGCTTTTTACCTTTAAAAAAATTTCATACTCAGTTTTTTGTATTATGTGTATTTTTATTAGAATATCTGAAGTCCACAAGAGTCTACATCTGAACATTTCTGTCATCTTTGTTTGTAACTTTGCTTTTGTCTTACTGAGCAATTTTCCTGGTGGTTTCTTCAGACACGGGGTTTTTACATTTGTGCTTGTCTGGGGCCAGGGACACTGCATTATGAGAACAATACATCTTCCTAGTATTCCGCAAGCATTTTTCATTGGTATCTCTACCTTTTGGACATGCTTATAAACCACTGTGCCCACTTTTTATATTCAGATATTTTAATAGGGGATTGATCTTGATTTTCCTTACATCTTTAGAACTCAGCAATAAATTAAAATGTATGGTTCATTTTTGTCCAATTTCCCTTTAATGGAAAGCTCTTAAGTCGATTTAGTGTGCTATATACTGTATAATTTCTCTTTAACTCTTTGTTTCTCTTATTACATCACTTAACAACAAATGGTTTATTCATATCTGAGTGAATAAATGAAGGAATACATATGGGTCCCATGATTTATTTCCCTACATCGATATACACAGGTAATCAATTTGGCTTATCCTTAATCTAATCAATTATTAAATTAATTGACTTTATTACTTAGAGCAGTTTGAGATTCAAAGAAAAACAGAGCAGAAAGTACAGAAATCCCCTATATATATACTTCACTCCACTGCCCATCCCAGTTACCCTTATTATCAACTTGCTTCATTAATATGGTACACTTGTTACATTGATGAGTCAATATCGGTAATTATGAATTAAAGTTCAAAGTTTAGAGCTCACTATTTGTGTTGTACATTCTATGGATTTTGACAAATGTATCATGTCATGTATTCACCACTATAATATGCAGAATAGTTTCACTGCTCTAAAAATTCTCTGTGCATCACCTATTCATCCGTCCCTCCAAACTTTTGGTAACCACTGATCATTTTATTGTCTCTGCAATTTTGCTCTTTCCAGAATGTCATGTAGTTGGTATAATACAGATGTAGCCTTTTCACACTGGCTTCTTTTACTTAGTAACATGCGTTTAAGATTCTTCCCTGTCATTTTGTGGCTTGATAGTTTTTTTTTTATTACTGACAAATATTCCACACATTATATGGGTATACCACTGTTTATCGATTTACCTATTGAAGGATATCTGGATTGCTTGCATGTTTTGTAATTATGAATAAAACTTATAAGCATTTGTGTGCAGGTTTTTATAAGGACACAAGTTTTTCGACTTACTTGGGTAAATACCAGAGGTTGTGATTGCTGGATTATATGGTAATATATATTTTAGCTTTGTAAAAATGCTGCCAAACTATCTTCCAGAGTGGCTGTGTGCCATTCTGTATTCCCACTAGTGATGAAGGAGAATTTCTGTAGCTCTGTATCATCACCAGCATTTGGTATGTCAGTGTTTTGGATTGTACCCACTCTAATGGACATGTAGTAGTATCTCATTGTTTTACCTCACAATTCTGTATTAGCATATGATGTTAAGCACCTTTTCATATGCTGAAGCCACCTGTGTATCTTCTTTGGTGAGGTGTCTATTCTGATCACTTTTTTTTAATAGGCTTGTTCTCTGTTGAATTTTAGGAATTCTTTGTACATTTTGGACAAATGCATTTCATCAGATGTGTCTTTTGCAATATTTCCTCCCAGTCTCGGGCTTGTCTCTTCATTCTCTTATCAGTGTCTTTTGCAGAGCTGAAGTTTTTAAATTTAATGATGTCTACTTATTGATTTTATTTATAATGGATTGTGCTTTGAGTGTTGTATCTAAAAGCTCATCACCAAATCCAAGGTCACCTAGATTCTTCTCCAATGTTCCTTAAAGGTTTTATACTTTTGTCATTTACTTTGAGGTCTGTGATCCATTTTGAGATAAGTTTTATGAAATATGAAAAATCTGTGCCTAGATTCATTTTTTTGCATGTTTATGTCATTATTCCATCACTATCTGTGCTCTGATCTATCTATCTATACATAGTTTTCCACAAAGAGCTACTATACTAATGCTTCTAAATAGTTTATTTGTCCAAAGAGATAAAATTGTTATACCAAACACATTTATCATAATATTACACTTTTTGGCAGTATTTAGATATGTTACCAAATCAAGAAATGTCCTTATTAAAGTAATTCAAACTACAACAGTTTAGTCTATTAGTTTAAATGAATTTTATATTGCAAAAATATCACATCTTCTATATTTCAAATTATCTCTCTTGGTTAATAGAGTTTTCTTTGGGGCTTGCCTTCAATTAAGGATTAAGTGACATATGACATATGGAGTTGAAATAAGCACTTTACTGCACTGAACCTTTTTTCCTAAACAGCATGTCAATGTACAGAATTATGTGAAAAACCTCACTTAAAATACCACCTCTTTTGGGATATGCCAGCAAACAGAATACTTTTACTTCTTTTCCCAAACTTTCTTATTCTAACTAGTGGACTGAAATAATTGCTTCTATCTCTTGGGTCCAATAAAACAATTTAGCTTTTAAATGGGTCTTGTTCAATTTGAAGACCAGTGCCTTCTTTGTGTGTATATATAAATGTTTTTTTTTTTTCATTAATGGCATGCTACCTGCTGAGTCAGGAGAGAAGCCAGAGGTTAATTTTCTTCCTACTAAATGAAGCAGATAACCAGCCATCAGAGGGCGGCTCATATGCTGTAAATAAGCCTTGATAAGCTGAGGGATGCATCCCTCAGTCCTATTCATACCATCTGTCCACAAATTAAGTCAGAGTAAGGACATTAACTTGTTACATTTCAAAAGCTGTACTGACAAACCCACGTGGACAGTTTAAATGGCAATGGATAAGCGAAGCACTTTACTAATAGTCCACTGAGCTATGGGTTATGTTTTTGTCAACTTCCTTTCCAACACGTGACCAGATATACAGCTAATTACAATCAAAGCAGACACTTTTAAAAGTATTACACACAAGAAATTTTTTTAAATCTGTGAAGTTATATCAACTTCATGGCATAACATATTATTTTTCCTGAGAGCAAATTATACTGATGACTTGGGATTGCTATGAGCTTTTCAATAAATTATATATCTCCCTCAAAGAAATGTGTGTCAGGAGCTAGAACTAGGAAGACGCAAGTGTTGAGTCCTAGTATGTAGAAAAAATATCAGACAATAAAAAAGGCAAAAATCCAATTCATTTCCTGGAGAGAAGAAATCAGTGCATGGGTTGGAGTAAACAGTCATGGCTAAGAGGTTAGTTTCTGTATGTCTTGGATTAAAAATAAATGTGTATTTGTGAATATATGTATATTTGAGAAAAATTATATGACACATTGGTGAGAGTTCTGTTTAATTCAAGTTTTCATGAAGGGTGACATTAATATAATATATGTCATATGAAAAGACTTTGAAAACACATTTATGCAATCAATATAACTGGTGAGAAGTATTTTTTTTCTCCTCCTCATCTGGCTGTTAACTTGTGCTCTTTATTAAACTGGTAAACATGTTTTCCTGAGTGGTGAAATGTATTTTTATTCCATCTCTAGAATATGTTTCATTCCCCCAACTTTTAAAATTAACTTTAGTAGAAATATAGTCAAGATACAAAATAGTTTATTATTTTTGCCCTTATTCTAAATAAAGAGGAGGGTATCAAATAAGATTTTGTGTAAAGCATCTCTTGCAAAATGTATTTACATGTACACTGAAAGCAAGTGATAACTTACAGACATTTTGGGAGACTAGTGTTGATGACTAATGGAGTATGTCAAACAATTCCTTTTCAGTACATCATTTTGGATAGTTTCTATGAAGTATAAACTATATTATTTTCATCTATACCTTTAAACCCAATATTCTTGCTTTCCTAATAACAATTTACTTATCTAGAGAAAATAAAATATTATCTTCATTTTACAGATGAGTAAACTGATTTTCCCCCGATAACATCTTCTGCACTTTGAGTTTGATGTCTTCTTCTTTACTTAATCCTATAAATCAAACAATGGGTGTTCTGGCATATATGAACCTTAATAAGTCTCATAGCATTGGTCATTTTGCAAGACACCATCAATTGAGACATGTGATTCCACCCTAAGGTCTGTCCCTACTTTAAAACTGTGCCTTGAAGGAAAACAAATGGTATTCCTATGAGTTTTCATATACCTCAGGATAAAATAGATTTATTAATTTTTAATTATTCTAACAATAATCACTGTCACCTATTATTGCATGGTGGAAGGACAGTATCTACCTTAGTCAGCATCAGCATATCTGCAATATAACTGGAATTGGAGGGAGATTTAACTGAGTAACATTAATCTAAAAAATATCAGGGGAAATCAAGGAAAATGTTCTTCTTTTGTCAACTTTTCTTTTGAAATTCTTTGAGGGTTGTAGAGCTTTAGGAGCTTTATAGAGCTGAAACCAGAATTTGCTGATATTGGGTCAGACTTTAACATGTAGTTTAAACCTCTATTAGCCAGACTCAAAGTGAGAAATGGGGTAAGAGTAAGTGGATCTTGAGAACTTTCTCGAAGTCCAAGCTATTAGGTAGAGTTCAGACTTTAGGAAGAAATGAGGTTAAACCCAAGAAGCCAGATACTGAATATGTCAGATATTTTAACTGTAAGTCTCCCTTCCACTCATTGTTTAAACTAGCAATGTAAGAAAGTACTATGAAAGAAAACTTCCACAACTCTGTTTCCTAGAAATTGAAAGGACCTGAGATCATGAAGTTGTAGCAGAGCAAAAGAAACCATTTTCTAGAATCAACAATTCTATGACTACGTGGAATTGCCTTATAGAAATATTGCAGAAACACTGGTTCTATTTATATGGCTTTTTCAAACCTTCCATTTAGTCACCCCTATAGGAAAGACTATTAAACTTTAAATTCTGTGCTGCATTTGCCAGCATTTTTAAAGCATTAGCCTGTGTTGTACAGAATGGCAGTCACATATCAGTGGCCAATGAAGATAAATGTAATGACACTGATATCACTGTAATTCACAGGAGTTGTCATTTGTAGGGTTAAGAAACCCAAATAAATTTACACCTTTTTCATTTTCCTGTGTTTCTGTTTTTAACTATCTGTGGGGTTTCAGGGGCAGGCAAGAAAGATTTATTCCTGTCATTTTATTCAAACTATTCATCTATCTTTCCTAAGCCATAATAAGAGCCTATGATGAAGTTAGTTTTATGAACAAAGCCATATTCTTGGCATACGATATTTTATTGTTAATACATAACATTTTTATGAAGACACATCATTACTTTTTTTTACTAGATTCTAAGATTTACTAGTTTTGTGTTGTATTTTGTGGGACTGTGTTTTGTCTTATTGCTTTTTGATACCATGTCATCGAAGGGCTATTCAAATGATGAAGGTAGTCTCTAATTTGGTAGCAACAGGTAGGAGACACTAATGTATTTTAGTCATCCCTTTACTCTTTACTAAATATTTACCCTAAAGTTCACTTAGGAGAGTAATGTTAAAATATTAGTTATTAAAGAAAAAAATGCATTTTTGGAGATGTCATTGCAATGATTACTGGAAAAATATGTATGTGGAATACTTTTTATTTTTTAAGGAAAGCATATACAGGTTTAAAAAATTCTAGACATAAAAGCATGTAATGTGAATATATATAGTTTTACTTTCTATTATATATTTCTGGTAATAAAATTTTCTACACTGTACATTTATTATTATGTTTATAAACAAAACCTAGTATGTAAAATAACAATAACATCTTCACTTATAAAAATCAGAATTTTACTATCAATATTGGTGCTTAATTGCTTCATTGTTTTAAATCAGTTTCTTGAACTGCACAATATTCCATTTTGTGTTTAGAAGTGTGGTGGGCTCTAAAGAAAAGAGAAGCACCTACGTGACTTCATTATGTTATTTTTGATAGGTGTTGTATTGCTCTAGTAGACATGAAATTATCTTGTATGATATGATTTTTCACCCTCTCTAGATTATAAATTTCTTGAGTCAAGGAATCTATAGGATGGTACTTCTAATATAGTTCCCAAAGATCTTAACACACCTGATCTATATCCTAAAGTAGACCTTCATTACCTGGGTAGCCTTGGGCAAACTACTCAACCCCGCTGAGCATGTTTCCTTTATTCAACAGAAAAATTGGGATAAAGAACATACTGTGTTAATGTACTGACACACTTGAGGGAGACAGTAGGAATGTATATTACAAATAAAGCACAGTGTTTAGTGCATATTAAACATTCAAATAATTATAGCTATCAAGATCTTATTAATACATAATTTTACTTTTTTATTTTTTAATTGAGATATAATTGACAAATAACATCGTGTAAGTTTAAGGTGTATAATGTGGTGATTTGATACATTTAAATATTATAATATGGTTAACCTGTAGCATTAGCAAACACCTCTATCACATGTAATTATCATTTATTTTTTGTGGTGAGAACATCTATGGTCAACTCTATTAGCAAATTTGAAGTATATAATACAATACTGTTGACTCTAATTACTGTCCTGTGCATCAGCTCTCCAGAACGTATTCACCCTCTAGTTGTAAGCTTACCATTTAGCCAACATCCGCCCATTCCCCCAACTCCCTAGGCTGTGGTAACCAACATTCTACTCTCTGTTACAAGTTTGGCTTTTTAGATTCCACATATAAGTGAGATTATATAGTATTTGTCTTTGTCTGACTCATCTCACTCAGCATAATGGCCTCAAGATTCATCCATATTGTCATAATGGTAGGATTTCCTTCTTTTTATGGCTGAATAATATTCTATTGTATATACATACATATCTCCTTTATCTATTCATCTATTACCTATTGATAGATAATACTGTTTTAACATTATCTATTCATCTATTCATTTTTATCTATTATCTATTGATAGACACTTAACATTGTTTCCATATCTTGGCCACTGGGAATAATGCTGGAGTAAACATGGGAGGGCAGGTATCTTTTTAATACTTCATTTTCATTTCCTCTGGATATATAACCAAGAGTGGACTGCTGGATAAAATGGTAGTTCTATTTTCAATTTTTTTAAAGCAGGTCAGAGCAAACTGCAACCCTCAGGTCATTATCAGTGTGACATATATTTTAATAAATAGAGTTTTGTTGGAACTCTGTCACATCTGTTCATTTACTACTTTCTGTGGCTGCTTTATACTACAACAGCAGAATTAAGTACTTGTAATAAAGATCATTTGTCTCTTAAAGTTTAAAATACTTACTCTCCTTATATAAAAATATTTCTGTCTTTTAACAGAAATTTGCTGACCCCATCTTAAAAAACAGAACCAAACCCCTTAGCTTGGTTTATATGGTCCATCATAATCTAGCTACAATTTTACATTCTGCTCATCTCCATAATTACCAGGTGCTATCGTTATATAGAAAATGTTTCCCGGTTTTCTCATGTATGTCTTTTGGGTCTTAAATAATTTGCATATTCCTATTACACAGATTTCCTCTCCCATCTTCTCATCTTTCATATGCTTGGAGCACAGTTTTATTTTTCTTTTACATCTTATTCAATGCAACCTGCTTTTCTGAGTTTCCCTCCTTCCATGGAGTATGATAAATGCCTGTCTTCCAAGCATCCTTGGCTTGCTGTGAGCTCAGTCATTCAACATGTTTAGTAAGAGTCTACAGTATTTTAGCTATGTGCCCAACCGTGGAAATGGAAATATTAATAATATGCATTCCATGTCCTCAAAAGATTACTTGAGCTAAAATCGTATATCTCAAATGGCTGGTGTAGATATTAATCAATACATTACAAATGCTTCAAACAGTGTCTAATAGATGGCAAGCACTCAATAATACAACAGCAATCACTTAATGAGCACTTCCTATATTCCAGATACCACGTCAAATGGTAAACGCAGAAAAAGTCCTCATTGGAAGATGCCATCATTGTATCCATTACACAGATCAGTAAATTAAGAAACAAAAAGATTAAGCAAATTTCTCAACATGACACTGATAGTGAATGACAGAGCTGTGTTCTGAACTCAATCTCTTTCCAGAATCCATATGCTAAATGACTAGACTAGCTTTTCAAAATGGTCAGCTATTATTTTAGTACATATAGTGGTTCTTGGTACTTAGAAAGCATTAATATATGTTCAATAATGAGTTATTAATGTAATAAATAAATAGCTTAGGAAATATAGGTTATATACAACATAAATTTTAAAAAGTTGTTTCTACACTTGAAGAGTTTTCCACATGGCTAAGATCTGTGATGAATTACATAACTTGCAAAAATGACAATGAAAAAAATTTTTTAAATATCAAAGTGTTGAGCCACTGGTTCCTAAACTTGGGTACAACCAGAACCACCAGAAGTGATTTTTAGAAATGTAGTGTCCAATAGTCAAGCACTGACAAGTGATTCAGGGCACCTGAAAGTGAGACCTATGCATACAGTAATGCATGAAAATCAAAAACACGTACACACACAAAAAAAAGATATTTGGAACCGTAAGTCAGAATGATGATGCAAATTTATTTTTGCCTCATGATTGCCATGACCAAAGGGTCAATATATATTAACAATAGAAAAAACAAACCATCCCTATCAATACATATATATTCCTATACCAAAGTATGCAGCCACAAAACACACAACTCACTGGGAGAAAGACAGAAAGACACAGAACACTCAATAGGAAGATTTCACCTCAGATTGTTGGAATGCTAGATGGAAAGCAGACCAAGCAGACAGTAACTCCTACACAATAAAGAGTAGATAGTGTACCATATACAGTGGAGAGTTAGCTCCAGGCTCACTGGAGGACACTGTGAGTGAGACACCCCCAAACACACATGGGAGAAAAGGCTTGCTATCATTAATACACAACTCTCTTTTCACCTATCCCCCCAAAAAACCCTATGGGTAGTTATTTCACTACATGTGGAACAGCTTTATTAAATGATCATATTGATCAATAAAGAAGTTTCTAGAAATTCCAAAGGATCAATAGTATATAGCCACCTTCTTGATCACATCATCATTAGACAACAATAATAAAAAATAGATAAACATAGTGATATGTTTGGAAACATAAAAATTGCAACTTAGGGAGTGATGTTAGAAAATGGGTGGAACAGGAGTTTTCTACTATCTTCCTCCCAAAGAGCACTGATTTGACAATTACTCACAGATGAGAGTGTCTCTGTGGAAGACTGGGAGTCCAGCAGAGAAGTCCCCGCACACCATTGGTGCACAAGCACATCTAAGATTGGGTAAGTTGAAACAGGAAAGTGGAACAGGTTTGCTGCACTTGCATCACCCCTTCCCCAAGGCAGCATATCAGAGCCAGGAGAGAACTTCTCTGCCAGTGATTTCACCCACAGGGAAAAGTGGAAATGTGCATGAGTGCCTGGCTTCCTCTGCTGTGTAGGATGATGTCAAATAGGCCCACTTTTTTCTTACCCCATCCAGAATACTGAGATGAGCTGCAGAATTGAAGGGTACGGAGGATCTGAGAGAAGAGCACCCGGAGCTTTTGAAGGGTTTCAAAGGGAGGCAGATCCTACTAACTGCTTCATGGACTCCATCAGGAAGTCTTCCCATGAGTTACTGAGATTGAATCATGGAGCACTAGAAAATCAGAACAGATAAATAATGAGAAAGGAGATGAATCAGTAATCAAAAGGTCCAAATAAAGAGAATCACAGGATCTGATAGCTTCATTGGCAAATGCAACCAAACACTTAAAAAAGAATGAATAGTAATCCTTCCCAAAATCTGACAAATATCTGAAGAGGAGGGAATAATTTCAAACTGGTTTTATAAGGCTAGCATTACTCTGATACCAACACTGAACAAGTACACTATAAGAAAAGAAAATTACAAGCCAATATCCATGATGAATATAGATATGAAAATCCTCAAAAAATACAGTGAACAGAATTGAACAGCACATTAAAAGGATCATATACCATGATCAAGTTGGATTTATCCCTGAGATGCAAGGATGTTTCAACATATGCAAATCAACAAATGTGATAAATCACATTAGCAGAATGAATGATAAAAATCATATGATAATCTCAATAGATGCAGAAAAAGCATTTGACAAAATTCAACATCCTTTCATCATAAAAACTCTCAATAAAGTGGATATAGAAGGACAGTATCTCAAAGTAATAAAGGCCATATATGACAAGTCCACAGCTAACATCATGCTCATTACTGAAAAGCTAAAAGGTTTTCCTCTAAGATCAGAAACTGTATAGAACATCCACTTTCCTTACTTCTGTCCAACGTAGTACTGGAAGCCCTAGCCAGCGCAATTGGACAAGAATAGGAAATAAAAGGTATCTAAACTGGGAATGAAGAATTGCACATGACCTGATCTTTATACAGAAAACTCTAAAGATTTGACAAAAAGCCTTTTAGAAGTAATCAACAAATAAATTATAGTTACAGATAACAAAAAAAATGCACAAGTTAGTTGTATTTCTATACACTAACAACAAACTACTGGAAAGAGAAATTAAGAAACCAATTCCATTTACAGTAACATCAAAAACAAAATGCTTAGGAATAAATTTAACCAAGGGGATGAAAATCTTGTACACTGAAAACTATAAGACAATGATGAAAAAAAATGAAGAAGACAAAGACATGTGGAGATGCTGGTAAAAGGGTACATACCTTCAGTTATAACATGAATAAGCTCTGAGGACCTAATGTACAGGAAGCACGATGATTAGTAAATAGTACTGTGTTGTGAATAACTTTAAATGTGCTAAGAGTAGACCTAAAGCATGCTCACCAGGAGAAAAAAAAAGGTAACTATGTGAAGTGATGGATCTGTCAATTAACCTGACCGTGTTAATCATTTAACAAAGTATGTGTGTGTGTGTATGTAAAATCATGTTGTATGCTTTAAATATATACTATCTTATTTGTCAATTATATATCTTAACAAAGCTGAAAAAATTGTAAGTCAGAGGGTAAATTGAAAAAAATTCCCTCTCAACAGTATGAAAAGTATAACATATCAATATTTATAGAATGTATAAAGCCAAAAAAAAAAGCTTGGATAATGAACTAAGCATTCAAGTCAAGAAATTAAAACAAGTAAATTTAAAGAAAAGAGATAATAGATGTAGCATAAATTAATGCTGAAGAAAACAAAAAAGCAGAGGTAATTGGAAGATTTTAAGAATGATAAAATAGAGGTAAAACACAACTAAAAAGTATTAGGAATAAGAATTTATTGTACAATTATAGCTACAGTGATAGTTTAAATGGTTTATGCAATCTAAAGATGAGTTTACTCTATTTCCACCTGAGCAAACTCATGAAGAATTACAGAGCTGCTGCCTAGAAATATTAACATGGATTTAGAATGATTAAAATGGAACATGGATTTATCACTAGTTAGATAAAAACAAAATGGGAACAGGAAAAACCAGTAAGATTTTTAAGTCATAAAATATCGATAAACTTTAACAAAACATTTAAAAAGTTAAAAGGAAAATATTTAGAAATATATAAAGTATCCAAAAGTACCTAATGTATAAAATATTTTACTAGCCCACTAAATATTTTATAAACTGAGAAGTGTACAGAAATATCTCTCCATGTGATCTCCACAAATAAAAAACCCAACCCACTTTCCTAATCTAGACAATTATACAGGAAACTTAATTTTTTTAAGAAACTGATTATTTACAAAATTAATAGGGACAGCCATAAAATGTATGGAGACAGAATTGCCTTAACCAAAACTGGATCACAAGCATGTAAGAAATGAAAATTTTAGAATCAACACAGATGCTAAAATTCTATATAAAACATAAGCACATTAATTCATCAGTGCATTAAAGAAAGTTTACTATGAGCAGATTGGGTCCACTGTGAGAATTCTAGGATGGCTAGATACCAACACAACTGTGGTGCTTTTCACATTACAGACAAGGTAAAAACAAAAACCCACAATTATCTTAATACATGCAAACAAATCTTATAAAATTCATTATTCCATTGTGTTAAAAATTCACTAAACTATGAATATATGGAAAATGACTTTACACTATCAAGTTCATCATCATATCCAATAGTACACTTCAGCATATTCCCAAATTAGTGGCTGTTTTGGACAGAATTTTTTCTCTCCCGCAAATTCATACATGGAAGTTCTAGCACCCAGTATCTCTGCATGTTACTGCATTTGGAGGTAGGACCTCTAGAAAGATAAAATGAGGCCATTTAGGTTGACTCTAATCCAACCTAACCAGTTTCCTTATATGAAGAGTAAATTTTGACACACAGTGAGAGACTTGAGGCATGCTCACACAGAGGAAAAGGCAGACACCTGTAAGCCAGAGAGAGGAGCCTCAGAAGAAATCAAATATGTTGTACACCTTTCATCTTGGACTTCTAGCCTCCTCATTGTGAGAAATAAATTTCTGTTACTGAAGTCACCCAGCCCGGGTACTTTATGGAAACCCTAGTGAGCTCATACAGTGGCAAAATGAAAAGACATGCCCCGATCAACTGCTTCATTTTATCATTGTACAAGATGCCATAATTGATGTGAAGGGGTGTATGTTTAAAGAAGAAAAAAAGTCATTTCTTTTTATCTAGACAAAACAATCTGTAATAACTGTTAGAATTATAACAATACAATCTACTCATATTGGTGGCAAAAACTTTGATATATGACTAATGAATATGAATAAAAACTGTATGATACCAAGAAATATATCTAACCAACATTGTTCTTTAAACTCTAAGGAGAAAATTTCAAAATATTTTTGAAGACCATATAAAAGCAGATATGATTAAACACTAAGAAACATACCCTGTTAAAAGATGAAAAATATATTTAAAGATCCAAATTCTTCCTGGATTAAACATGTTCAATGCAATCCCAATAAAAACCTCAACAAGCCTTTTCATAGAAGTTGATAAGTTGATTCTAAATTTACTTGGGTCTAAGAATATAAAAAGAACAAAGACAATTATGAAGGCTAGGAACTAGTTGATAAAATGCTTAAAAAGTACAGTTTAATTTCAACTTATAGTAGTTTAAATGCAGCATTGGTAAAATAATATAGGAAAATAGCCTAGAAACAGACCTTAGCATATATATATGGAATTGCTACATAATATAAGTGACATTAAAAAAGAGAAAAAACTAGGTAATAGGCAATGTTGGTTCAACTGACTTTACACAGAAAGAAAATAAAACTAATTAAAATTGTGGGATAATACTACTCATTATCTTGTCCCAAGAGTATCAATTTTTGCCATAAAAGAATAGAAAACAAAAATTGACACCCTCAGTGAAAATAAGAAACTACTTTTCAACACAAATTGTCTAAGAGACTAGCATTTAGTCAAAAGCTGATTAAATTTTCATTTACATGTTGCCACTAATAGTGGGACTTTACATTATTACAATTATGTTTCAGATGATTAACTTGTCAAAATTAGGTTTTCCCATTACACTTTCTAAATCAGGGTTAAATGGAAACATACAATGCTTAATTCACTTTTCTATAAAGACTTTCAATTTTTATCTGTTTAAGAGAAATAGATCTAGTTATTAGAGATCTTTTCACTTCTTCTGATTTTCTTATTATTTCATTTCACTGAGATTTCATAGGTCTCCTTGCTGATCCAATCATATTATGAACTTTAAAATGAATGGGCAGTGGGGACTCTTGTTATTAACATTTGCATTTCTTTCTGAACTCCTCTCTTCTGTCTTCCAGACTACTGAAGATGATGAAATAATTGAGCTCATCCTATACTCTACTGCTATAAATCACTGTTTCTAAGGGATAACTGTCACTATTTTTAAAATGGGTTTAACAAGTTATTCTGGTAAATTTACAGAAGAAACAGTGAATCAATTGTAATGGGACCTATCAATTTATTTTTATTTACTTATATAATTAAGCTATGAAGAACAAAGTGTTAATTCAGTTTTAGGAAGTATGTTGTTAGCTGATTATGTGCTATAATTTTTTATCCATACACATCACATAGATATTGTATTTCTGTTGTTTTGTGTGATGTACTCCAGATACTGGCAATTTTACCACCACAGAAGCATCGGGAAGCCCAAAAAGCCTGATCCATACCAAGCATGTACTATGGGCTAACAAAAAGAAAATTCAATTTTTCAAATTATCTTCACATGTGATATATATTTAATGTATTTATTATCAGATTTGTATTTAAAAAATTAGCTTCCATTTATTTCACATGGTAAGCATGTTTATATCAATGGATTCCCATAAAGGTAGAATAGCAAGCACCACTCTGGGCCTCTCTCTGATACTTTCCATAGTGCGTCTCTCATTTATGTGGAAATTTAATAAAAATAACTGGTCCTTCAAATTACAACACAGTGGTTCAGCAGTTACCCGTGTTATTAAATCGTTACCTCCACTAATGCAGTTACCAATATAAGATTGTGTATCAATGATACTTCAATTCAGATGAATGAAATTCAGATCCAAAAATGAAATTCAGATCCAAGCAAAAGTAGTTAAAAGAAGTTATGTTCTTTGTTAACAGAGCTGCTTAAGTTGGTTACGAGACTGGCTCTGTGTCCTTGAATTCCTTCTGAATATAGCCACTTGGGAAATGTAAAAAAATAAACAAAGAACTGGACATTCTCAGTTCCGTTCCATTCTATTCTTGCTCTTGGAAGTGATTCATTCATGGACCACAGGAGCTGTTTCTCTAGAATTTTAGGTTGTTCAAGGCCCAACCCTTTAGCAAAGTGCATCCCATTCGGGTGTTATCGCAAATTTGCTGGCTATGTCTACCTTATTTGGGGATTCAAAAAGCAAGCCTCGTTGCCTTTCACACCAAGTACCATCCTCAAAGGTGGCCTAGATAATGCTGTATTTCCTCACGAAATAAGCTGCTTTTGGGGTAAGGTATATACATGTTACCATGTTTTGTAAATATACACTAATTCCTAGTTGTTTAGAGTTCTTCGGTTTTTTAAAAAAGGGTTAGTGTCAAATTTTGTTGAAGTGTTTGATATTTATCTCGATGGCTCTATGAATTTTTTGGATCTACTGAAATGGTGAACCTATGTTAATACACTGGCTAACATTAAACCATTCTTGAATTCCTGAAGAAATGAACACAGGTTTTTTGTTGTTGTTGTTCTGTTACTTTTTCCTGGGATTTCAAAATCTGTTTTCTAATGTTTTGTTAACTTGAATGGAAATATAACATGCATACACAAAACTGCACATATCAAACCTGTGCAGATTGTTGATGAATGTAAAAAATTAACATACGTACCAATAGTCAGATGAATGAAAATAACATTGTCCCATAATAGTCCCCATTCCGCTTCCTTTATATCAGTAACCCTTGCCCCATCTTAACCCAAGGGTGAGCATTATCCTTCCTTGTAATAACACAGATTGGTTTGACCTATTTCAGTACTTTTATAAATGGAAACAGAGTAATGTTTGTGTTTGACTTCTTTCACTTGTTTGTGAAATCTATAATTGCAGTTTTAAGTAATTCCTATCATCATTCTAGTAAACTGTTAGGTAAATATTCCATAAAATATTAATCCATTCAACTGACTTATATGGACACTGTGATAGTTTCCAGTTTTGTCTGGAATTAAAAAGCGGGCTAAAAAATAAATAAATAGAGAGAGCTGCTATGAACATTCTAGTAAAAGAGTTAGATGAATATATACATAGAAATCTATATATTTCTGTGTCAAAAGTGATGTATTTTTAGCTTGAAAAATTAATTCTGAGTCTTATAAAGTAGCTGTACCAATTTACAGTCTCATCACAATGCCTGAAAGTACCAGTTGTTCATGAAAATCTGCTATTTTATCCTGTGCTGGGCCATTATAAAAGGTGTATAGTGGTATCTAGTCATTGTTTATCTAACTTTCCCTTGATGAATAATAAAACTGAATGCCTTTTCATATGGTTAATAGCCATTTGTTGTCCTTTTTTGGAGCGATTGTTCAAGTTTTTTACCAATTTTTCTCCTGGGTCTTCAGTATTTTTCTTACTAATGTGTAGGATAATTTTTTTTATATATTCTGGATGTAAGTCATGCATAGGATATACGTATTATAAATAACATTTCTAATTGTACTGGTTACTTTCTACCCTCCTTACGGTATCTTTTGAAAAAACATATTTTCACATAGCACTAATATGGTTTTTTCTCTTCTGTATAGTTTGTGTATTTTGTATCCTGTTAATGAAGTTTTCCTATTCCTTGGAATATATATCTTATATTTTCCATTAAAATATACACTGCTGATGCCGGGGTTCTTGTTCACGAAGCCGAAGAATGAGCTTCACAAACACTGAAGGTAGGAGAGCGAGGTACAGGATTTTATTTAGAGATGAAATGAGAGGACAGACCTCCCGGCTCATGCCAGGAGGGAACAAGAGAGTCTGTTGTTGGCTCATTGTCTAGGGGTTTTATGCTCAGTTGAGGATTTTCAGGAATGAGGGTAAAGGGTTAGGGCTGCAGACTTGTTGAGTGGTCCCAGAATGCTCATTCTTGATGAGTAACAGAGGATTTTTTCAGCTCTGATTCTTTCTCAAGATAGCAGTTTCCTTCTGGGAGTGTGTCAGTTAAGACCGCCTACCCTGCCCCCAAGGTGGGCTGGGTTGTTGCCTGTTTGCTGAAGTTAAGAATCTTACTTCTTAACTTCTTGGGCTGTTTATAGTTGGGCTTGCTTACTAAATTAGTCTTTTTCCTAGGTTGCAGATTACTTGGTTAGGATCAGAGAAGGAAATATAGCACACAGGTACGGTTAAAATAAGGTGGGCCTTTTAGCAGGCTAAGGTAAATTTTACAGTGAAGTTACAGGTCATGCTGAGACACTTTTCTTTATCTGCAGAACACTCAAACATTCCAGTCTAAGTTGCTGCTGGCCTTTTGAGTTTTAACTGATCTCACTGAAGATGTCTATATTTCTACTCTGGTATTTTTACCCTAGAGAATCACTGTGACTCTTGACTTTGTGTAATGTTTATCACAGAGTTTCAGTAGGGGCTTCTTTGCACATTGCTACATTGTTCTGACTGTAATTATCTTACTCTGCTTTTTCTCCCGAGGACCTCACCCTACTCTGCCTAATCCCATGGTCCCTGTCTCACTGCCATGCCTTTTACATATAAATCTGCAATCCATTTGGAATTAATTTTTGTGTCTGACGTAAGGTAGGCAACTATGTTGGTTAAACCTCAATCTTCTACTGATGTATAGAAAAACTCAGTTCGTCCCTACTGTCTCTCTCCTGTGAGTCTCCTTACTATTCACAAAGAACTCTACTTCTGACACTTCTTGTTCCCAAATATGTGGGGTTTCTTTTCCCCACACCAAGAAATACTCTGTAACACTAGCTGGGTGTGCTTCAGTTTAAGTCAATTCTAACATGATCTACCCAGAAATAGCATCAAGATGCCACAAATGAAGGGCTCAGTCCTACAAGACTGCTCTCCAACCCATTCAGATATCAGTCACAAACCTAGGTTATCTGTACTTCTGGTCAGTGGACTATAAATCCGAGGTTCCAATTACCCCTACCTTGGGATTAATTAATTTGCGACAGCAGCTCTTCATAGTCAGGAAAACACTTAAGTTTATCAATTTATTAAAGGCTATGCTAAAGGATAAAATGAACAGCCAGATGAAGAGATACATGAGGTAAGGTCTGTGAAGGTCCAGAGCACAGGAGCTTCTGCCCCTGTGGAGCTGAGGTGCCTCCTGGGGTGGATGTGCTTGCCACCTATTCTTTTGGGTTTTGTGGAGGCTTCATTATATAAGCATGACTGATTATACTGGCCATTGGCCATTAGCCATTGATCCAATTTCTAGACCCTGTGCCATGGTGGAAGGGTGGGACTGGAAATTCTAACCCTACAATCAAAAAGCTTGTTCCCCCAGCAACCAGTTCCCATCCTCAGGCACCTTAGGAACAGCTCAAAAGTTGCCTCGTTAAGGTGACAAAAGACATCTTTATTTCTCTGACCACTCAGGAAATTTCAAGGATTTTGGTAACTCTGTTCTACAAAGGGGAACAAACAAGTGACAGTATCATAGCAACAGATGAATTTTTTCCCATATGGATATGCAGCTGAACCGCACAAATTACTGAAAAGACCTTCCTTCTCCCTACTGCACTACTGTGTCAATTTTGTCATAAAGCTGGTGAGTGTATATGTTACTGTATTCTCCATGTTGTTTCATTGACCAGTTTATCTACCTTCATCACATAACTAATGTGCATGACCTGATACAGCTTTGCAAAATAAAGAAAAGCTGACCACTATAGTAGGAATCACCAAAAAGATTTCTAAGGCCTAAGTATTAAAGGTTTCAGGAACTTGGGGAATCTCAAGATGGCCACCCAAAAAAAGCAAAAAAAAAAAATGTTAAGTTAAAGGCTAAACAATTGGCATCTGAATTTCTGTTAAACAATAAGCAAAATGTTTACCTTTCCTCTTAATTTCCTGCATTGCCAGCTGCCTGCTAATTCCTTTCTTTGGCATAACATACTGTATGTAAGTGAATGTACCCCACCTGCCTTTGAAGTTCTGTCTCTCTTGCTTGTCTCCACGAGGACAGGAAACCTTTGTAGGACTGGAATCTTTGGAACATGTCTCCCACAGGAGTTATATCTTCATGTATCTAGATCCAAAAATTTGGTTCAAGTAAAAACTCTGTCTTTATTATCATGATGATTTTAATGAATATTTTATTGGTAAGATAAACTTCTAAGGTTTTATTTGCATTGAATCTATAGATCAATTTTGGGAAAATGGATTAGTTCAATTTTGGATCTTTGGTTAATAATGGTATATCCATTTATTAAGAAATTACAAGTCCTCTTTCATTTCAGCAACATGTTATAATTTTCTGTGCAGGACTCTTAAATATATTATATTAGATATATAAATATTTGTTTTTACTTATGCTAAGATGATTTTAAAACTAAATTTTCTAGATGTTTTTGAAGGCATATAGCAATAAAACTGACTTTTTTATATTGAATATTATCAAGTTGCTAAAACCACATGTTATTTTTAGCAGTTTGTATATTCTTTTCTATTTTTTAAAGTCATAACCATCTTTGAATTATTGGTTTTATTTCTTCCCTTCCAATCTTTATACTTCATCACTTTTTCTCATTTTATTGTGCTTCCTGGAACTCCAGTGCATTGCTGAGTAGAAGTGGTGACAGCAGGCATTCATCTCTTATTCCTGACTTCTTTTTATTTAAAGGACTTTTAGTATTTTTTTGCAGGAGGTCTTTTTGAGATAAAGAAATTCCCTTTTATTCGGAGTGTGACAGAATTTATATCCATGAATTGATACTGATATTTTTTTCAAATAGTTATTCAACATTTTGGGGGATGATAGTTTTTCTTTATATTGTTTGTTTGTGAATGTCATTAATTGATTTCCTAATGTTAACTTATACTTGCCTATCTGGAATAAATCCATCTGCTCATGATGTAACATCATTCTTATATATTAATGTTATTCATCTAATATTTTCATAAAGGCATTTCATGTGCCTTTTTGAAAAACTTGATCTGAATTTTCCTTCTTAAAATAACCTTTTTCAAGTTTGGGAATCAAGTTATACCAGCCTACTTACCTCATAAATGTTACCTCTTTTTCTATTGTCTGGAAAAACTTGTGAAAAATTGGTGTTCTATCTTTTGTATATGTTTGGGAAAATTAATTGGTAAAGCCATCTAGGGTTGGATTTACTGTTGTGGTAACACATTTTTAAATGAATGAAATATTTCCAGAAATATTTCCAGAAATATTTCATACAAAAATTTCAGATTTTTTTGTTTAAACTTGTACTCAATATACATTAAATATCCTATTGATATATATGCAGGACTCAATATTTATGACATCCTGGCATACACTTTGGAGCAATTTTAAATGGTATTCTATTTTCAATTTTGGTTTCTGATTGTTTATTGCTAGCATATATAAGTATGATTGATTTTTGTGTGAGGATCTGAATCTTGCAACCTTGCTGAAATCATTTTGTTATAGGAATATTTTTGTAGATTCTTTTTAATTGTCCATGCAAATGATGTCATTTGTAAACACGTGAAGTTTTATTGTTTCTTTTACAGTGTGCACGTCTTCCTTTTCTTGCCCTAATGAACTTACTAGAAATCCAAATTATGTTTAATAGATTGTGAACATCAATATCCATGCCTTGTTCCCAAATTTAGGGGAAAGGCAGTCTTTCAACATTATGTATAGTAATAACCATATTATCTATTGTAGATGCTTTATCCAGATTGAGGAAGTTCTCTTAAATTTTTAGTTTGCTGTTAGTTTTGGTCGTTACTGGATGCTGAATTTTCCAAATACTTTTTTTGCCTCAATTAATATGATTATATAGTGTTTCTTCTTTAGCCTTCTAATATGGTATATTAAATTATATTTAAATATTTAAATATCATATCTGTTCATATCTGTTAACCATCTTTATGTTTCTGGAACAAAACCACTTGGTTGTGGTATATTGTCCTTTATACATAAAATTTGAATTGAAAATCTTTGTTGAGTATCTTTGTGTTTGTGAGAGATTGGTGCGTAGCTTTCTTTTTTTTAAACTGTGTTTTATATTTTGACATGTGTATAATGCTGACCTTATAAAAAACCTTTTGGAACTGTTTCTTCCTCTCTATTTTCTGGAAAAGATCGTAAGGAATTGGCATTATTCCTTTTTGAAACAATCTTCATACTTCAACAATGAAATCATCTGGGACTAAATATATTTTTAGAAGGTTTTCACTAGAAATTCTATTTCTTTGTCAGAATTTTTCATATTACCTGTGCAGCTACTGGTGATTTTTGGTAGTTTGTGGTTTTCAAATAATTGGTTCATTTCATCTAAATGGTCAAGTCTATATTCAAAGGTATTCTTAGTATTTTTTTTTAATATTTATGAGCCCTGGAAGATACCTCCTTCTTTATTCCAGATAGATTGGTAATTTCTGTCTTCATCCTTTTTTTATTTGTCAATCTTGCTAGAGGTTTACCGATTTTGTTGGTCATTAAAAAAAAACAGCTTTTTATTTCATTAATTTTTCTCTATAGTTTTTTTGTTACCAATTCATTGAATTATGCTCTAATTGTTATTTTCTCTGATTAATTTGAGTTGATTATGCTCCTCTTTCATAGCTTATGATAAAAACTTAGGTTATTAATTTGAGAGTTTTAGTTTCTAATAAAAGAATTTAGTGCCATGAATTTCTCTCATAGCACTGTGAGAGATGTTGCTGTTTTATTTTCATTTAGTTCAGTGTGCATTTTAATTTTCTTTGTGCCCTCCTCTTTAACTTATGGATGGTTTACATTGTTTAAATTCCATATATTTGGAGATTTTTACATTATCTATTACTGATTTTCTAGTTTACTTCCATTAAAATAATATAACATACACCTGCTGTATATGACTTTAATTATCTAGAGTATGTTAAGATTTGTATTTTGACCCAAGATAAGGGCAGGCTTGGTGACTGTCCCATGTGAGCTTTAAAATAATGTGTATTCTGCTGTTGTCATGTAGTGTTCTATAAATATCCAATAGATTCTGTTGGTTAACAGTGTTGTTTAGTTGTTCTATATCCTTGCTGATTTTCAGTTTAATGACTTTTATTCCCAAAGGATATTTTCACTAGATACAGCATTTTGAGTACACCTTTCAACGCTTGAAAAACATTGTACTGCTTGTTCTATACTCCATGAGTTCTGACTAGAAATCTGCTGTCACTCTAATGACTTTTTTCCCCAATAGGTACTAATTGATTTTCTCTGGCTACTTTCAATAATTTTTCCTTGGATTTAGTTTTCAGAAATCTGATTAAGATCTTCTTCTTACTGTGTATTTCTTCAGACTGATCATGTTAGGTTGTGTCTTCTGCCAAATTTTGGGAGCTACCATCTATTATTTCTTTGAATGTTTTTTCAGACTACACTCATGTCTCCTTCTAGGACATCAATGACATTAAAGATAAATCCTTTATTAGTGTCCCACAAGTTCCTGAGTCTGTGCTAAGTTTTTCAATATATTTCTGTTGTTCAAACTGGATAATTTCTATTGGTTTATCATCAAATGCACTTATTTTTTTTCCTCTGTCATCTATACTCTGATATTTAGTCTTGCAGTATTTTCTTATTTAAGTTGTATTTTTCAGTTCTGAAATTTCTATTAAATTCTTTACATCTATTTCTTCGATGATAATTCCTATGTTTTTAAATGTTATTTAGTTTTTATAACTGTTTCTGGGAGTAAGTTTATGACAGCTGCCTTACAATCTATGCTAAAAATTCTAACATCTTTTTATCCCAGTGTTCATATCTGTTAACTGTCATTTCTCATCTGAGTTGAGATTTTTTTTACATAATGAATAAGAATTTTTTATTGTATGCTGAAAATTTTATGTTATTATAAAACTCCAGTTAATGTTTACTTCTTTTTTTATTGGGATAGAATTGATACACAATATTATATTGTTTCACATGTACAACATACTGACTCAATAATTATGTACATTACTAAATGCTTGCCACAGTAAGTGCAGTTGCCTTCATTACCATAGCAACATATTACAGTATTATTGCTTATATTCTTTATGTTGTACTTCCATTCTTATGACTAATTTATTTTATAATTTGAAGTTTATACCACTTTACCCAATCACCTATTTGGCCCATCCTCCAGCCCCTCCCTAAGGCAACCAATGTTCTGTTGTTAGTATTTACGGGTCTTTTTCCTTTATTTCTTTTAGATTCCCCATATAAGTAAAATCATATGGTATTTGTCTTTCTCTGACTTATTTTGCTTAGCATGATACCCTCTAGGTCTATCCACACTGTCACAAATGGCAACATTTCCTTCTTTTTTATGGATGAGTAATATTCCACTGGATATATGTAACACATCTCCTTTATCCATTCATCTATTGATGGACATTTTGGTTGCTTCTGTATCTTGGCTATTGTAAATAATGTGGCAATAAACAAGGGGTGCATGTATCTTTTCAAATCAGGGGTTTTTTTTTCTTCAGGTAAATTCCTAGAAGTGGAATTACTAGATCATATGGTATTTCTATTTTTAGTGTTTTGAGGAAACACCATATTGTTTTCTTAGAGGTGCCCCAATTTACATTCCCATCAACAGTGTAGGAGGGTTCCCTTTTCTCCACATCCTCGCCAACACTTGTTACTTCTTGTTTTTGAATAATGGCCATTCTGACTAGTGTGAGGTGATGCCTCATTGTAGTTTTGATTTGCATTTCCCTGATGATTAGTGATGTGGAGCTTCATGTGTCTGTTGATTATTTGTATGTCTTCTTGGAAACATGTCTACTCAGGTCCTCCACACATTTCTTAATTAGTTTTTTTTTATTTTTTTGGTGTTAAGTTGTATGAGTTCTTTATATTTTTTGGATATTAGCCCATTATCAGATATATCATTGCAAATATTCTCCCATACAGTAGGTTGCTTTTTTGTTTGTTGATGGTGTCCTTTGCTGTGCAAAAGCTTCTAATTTTAATATAGTCCCACTTATTTTTGGTTTTGTTTCCCCTGCCTGAGGAAAAGGATCCAAAAGAACATTCCTCAAGCTGATGTTTGCAAGATTCTTACATATATTTCCTTTTAAAAGTTTTGTGTTTTCATGTGTTACATTTAGGTCTTTAAACCATTTAGAGTTTACTTTTGTGTATGGTGTTACACAGTGATCTAGTTTCATTCTCTTACATGTAGCTTCCAGTTTTCCTAACACCATTTATTGAAAAGACAGTCTCTTCCCCATTGTATATTCTTGCCTCCTTTGTCATATACAAATTGACCATTATGCTTAGATTTCTGAGCTCATTATTCTGTTCCACTGATCTATGTTTCTATTCTTCTGCCTAGTATGATACAGTTTTAATCACTGTAGCCTCCTACTATAGCTTGAAATCAGGTAGCATGATACCCCCAGCTTTGTTCTTCTTTCTCAAGATTGCTTTGGCTGTTCAGGGTCTTTTGTGGTTCTTTATAAATTTTAGGATTATTTGTTCTAGCTTGTTGAAAAATGCCATTGGAATTTTGACATGGATTGCATTGTATCTGTAAATTGCTTTGGGTAGGATGGCCATTTTGACAATATTATGTCTTCCTATCCATGAGCATGGGATAGATTTCCACTTATTTCTGTCTTCTTAAATTTCTTTCATCAGTGTCTAACAGTTTTCAGAGTATAGGTCTTTCACCTCTTCAGTTACCCTTATTCTTACATATTTTATTCTTTTGGCTACAATTGTAAATTGAATTGTTTTCTTGAATTTCTACCAAATTCTTTATGCTAGTTCATTATTAGTATACAGAAATGCAACAGATTACTGTATATTGATTTTGTATCCTGTAACTTACTGAATTTTGTATATTAATTTTAATAGGTTTTTGGTGGCTTCTTTAGGGTATCTACATATAGTATCATGTCATTTGCAAATAGTGACAGTTGTACTTCTTTACAAATTTGGATACCTTTTATTTCTTTTTCTTGTCTGGTTGCTATGGATAGGACCTCCAGTGTTATGTTAAATAAAAAACTGGTGAGAGTGGACATCTTTATCTTGTTCCTAAACTTAAAGGAAAAGATTTCAGCCTTTCATCAAATATGATGTTAGTTGTGGGTTTGTCATATATGGCCTTTATTAGGTTGAGATATATTCTCTTTGTACCCACTTTGTTGAGAATTTTATTCATGAATGGTTGTTTTTGGTTATCAAATGTATTTTCAGCAACTATTGAGATTCTCATATGGTTTTTATCCTTCCTTTTGTTAACATGGTGTACCACATTGACTGAGTTGAGAATATTGGATCATCCTTGTATCTCTGGAATAAATCCCATTGGTCGTGATGAATGATCCTCTTTAAGCATTTTTGAATTTGGTTTGCTAATATTTTATTGAGGATTTCTACATCTATGTTCATCAGAGATATTGGTCTTTAGTTTTCCTTTTTTTATATTGTCTTTGTCTGGTTTTGGGATTAGAGTAATAATGGCCTCACAGAATGAGTTTGTAGTATTTCCTCCTCTTTTGTAATTTGGAATAATTTAAGGATAGGTATTAGCTTGTCTTTAAATGTTTGGCAGAATTTACCCATGAACTTACCTGGTCTGGACAAATTTTTTTTTTGAGGTTTTCTGAATACCAGTTTGATTTCTTCCCTAGTATTCAGTCTGTACATATTTTCTGGTTCCTCCTGTGTCAGTGTAATTCTGGGGGGAAAATCCAGGGGCAAAATACCTTTCAAACAGAAATCAGTCAAATTAAGCTAAGACACCCATCACATCTATTGATATGGAGATGGACTACTCCTCCCCACCCCTTGGAAACACCTATTGATATGCAGATGCACTAAAGCCAGGTGAGAGATTCTGGAAATATTACAATTTTACCCAGTCAGTCTTGGAAAATTGTATGTTTCTAGGAATTTATCCATTTCTTCAATTTGGGCAAAAGATTGTTCAACTTATTGGCATATAGTTTTTTGTAAAATTCGCTTAGAATACTTTGAATTTCTGTGGTGTTGGTTGTAACTTCTCCCTTTTCATGTTTGATTTTATTTGTGTCCTTTTTTTCTTGTTAAGTCTGGCTATGGGGTCTATGTTGTTTATCTTCTTGAAGAAGTAGCTCTTGGTTTCATTGTTTTTTTTTCTATTGTTTTCTTATTCTCTATTTTATTTATTTCTGTTTTGATCTGTATTTCCGTCCTACTAACTCTGAGCATTGTTCTCCTTTTCCTAGTTCCTTTGGTTGTAAGGTTAGGTTATTTAGTTCAGATTGTTCTTGTTTCCTGAGGTAGGCCTGTTATTGCTATACACTTCCCTCTTAGAACAGTTTTTGCTGCATCCCATATACTTTGAATTGTCATGTTTGTGTTTTAATTTGTCTTCATGTATTGTTTGATTTCCTCTTTGTTCTATTCCTTGATCCATTGATTATTTAGAATCATGCTGGTTAGGCTCCCTGTGTTTGTGTTTTTTCTAAATTTTTTCTTGCACTTGATTTCTAGTTTCATACCATTGTGCTCTGAGTAGATGTGTGATACAATTTCAGTCTTCTTAAATTTGGTGGAGTTTCATGTATGTACATTCCCCAGCAGCAGATACATACTCTGGGCTGCTCTGGAAAGTTGCCTTGGTAGCACCAGCCTGAGGTTTCATGCACCTGCCCCTGTAGGTTAGGAAACTTTATGTTCCCACTGTTGGGGGCTGGGATGGTGGATGGCAGTAGGTAGCAAGTCAGGACTAGTGGATCTTCTGCAGGAATGCCTGGGTATGGGTGGGGTCAGGGGCTACCTAAACCCAGTCAGAGATTGGTGTGTGCACCCAGAGCCTGCTCTCTGCTGCAGTAAGATGTGCAGAGGAAAGCAAACACAGGTGCTAGACAGCTCTTCCAATCCCAGAATGGCTCCAGTGGTGTCTGCCAGTTGGCACATGTTTAGTTCTGAATCTTGATTCTTTCACCTAAGGTCTAGTTGAATTTTAAACTGCAATCCTTTTTTCCTGTGTCTTAGGACAGAGAGTCCAAGTGTGGCTCTCTCAGAATATCCCCTCCTCCACTCTGCCATTTGCTGTGCTCGGGGTGGAGTTCTTGCGGTTACCATGAATCTGTCTTTTCTGCCATTCTGGGTTTTTTAAAAGTGATTTTCTGTCCCTTGCTGTCTAGAAGGTGTTCACTTTGGTCTCTGTCTTCTTCAGGGTGAAATGCTCTGTGTGTAAGTATAGATTTTGGTGTGTAGGTGGAAGAAGGTGGCAGCAGGCTCTCTCTACTCTGCCATCTTCTCTGATTCTGTTTTAATCTTCTATTTCAGCAAATGGTAAATTGTTTAGGTTCAGAAACATGTCCTGCTCCATTTTTTTGTGCTGTACTCCAAAGGCGAAATTTAATTTTCAAAGGCTTTGTTATGTTACTCTGGTTTTCCCTGATTGTGTGCTACTCAAAGGCTAATCTGAAACCTGGGCAGTATTCCACACTATAGTTCACTTCTCAAGTTTCTCTCACAGGTAATTATGGTTGGTTCACACACATTTCAGTTATGGTTCTGCT
This sequence comes from Manis javanica, assembly GCF_040802235.1. NCBI lineage: Eukaryota > Metazoa > Chordata > Mammalia > Pholidota > Manidae > Manis > Manis javanica. The sequence continues at coordinate 72,791,867 of NC_133165.1, forward strand.
CAGGACTTAACATATAAACTTAAAAGTCCTTTTTTCCGGATGTTCCTTTCTGTCACCTTGGAAGGAAAGGTTTGATGCCTCATTACTAAAGTTTGAGGATGTAATTCAGGTCTCCATTCACAGTCCCTATGACCAGGTTCCATGATGAATTTACTTACAAAAACAATTATTTTTAACCTTTAAAATATAATAGGATTTTTAAATATTTGTAGTAATATATAAAATGAACATTAAAAATTTTACACCAAATTGAGTTTAATCATCTCATGTGAAACTGTATTAAAAGCATTATTGGTCCTAAGGTATTACTCAATTATTTATTTACAAAAAGGAAAATAGTTGCAAATAAAAAGTTGCTACCGACAACTTTTGAAAAGACACCTCTGTTATATAAAGAAGATTTATAATCAAATGTCCAGTAATGTTTCCATTTTATTGGCAAAATGTATATAATTAGGAAATATTTGAACATCTGCACACTTCAAATGTTTAAAAATCTTACAAGTAAAGAGATTAAGTGGATTTTGAATTGAATTCTTAAGAATTAAAACCATAATAATATAGCATATTCTTGAAATATTATATATGATCCAATCATATATAATATTTGGGTAAATAAACAAATGAAGACCAGAGTTTTAATTTATTTTAATAAACTACATATGAGATCAAATAGTAAGGTAAAAATATGTTTCAATAGGCTTTGATATAAAAATCCTAGGAGCAAAGAATCTTGGCATTAAGGGATGTATGTTCCATCTAGCTAACTGATCTCTCTGTTAAGTTACTACTCATTTTAAGACAAAAAACAAACATCAGATTTGAATCTTTTGGAACATCTAGACAATTCATCTATGACAGATTTAAGTCCCTATTATATAATTTACTATAAGGTAGTAAATTGCTATAATATGTTTATAAAGTATGTATTTTCTCCTGATTCCCTACTAGATCACAAACTCCTCAAGGGCAAACTCCTTTTCTTATTCATCTCTGAATTTCAAGAAATGATTCAAGTGTCTGGAAAAATAACTGCTACATGAATGAATAAATTCATGAATAAATTCACCCATGTTGTTACAAATGGCAGATTTCTTAATTTAAAGCTGAATAATATTTGATTTTATATATATGTGTGTGTGTGAGTATACACACCACATGTTCTATGCCCTTCTGTCTGTCAATGGACATTTGGTTTGTTTCTATATTGTGTCTGTGACTAATGCTATGATGTGAATGGGAATACAGACATCTCTTTGAAATTCTGTTTTCATTTTCTCTGGATATATACACCCAAATGTGGGATTGCTTCATCATATGATAGTTCTATTTTTAATTTTTTGAGGAACCTTTATACTGGTTTCAATATCACCTATACTACTTTCCATTCTTACTAACAGTTCACAAGGGTTCAAATTTCCCCACACTCTCACAAATATTTGTCATCTTTTGTGTTTTTGATTACAGACATCTTAACAGATCTGAGGTGATATTTCATTCTCAACTGGATTTTCCCTGATGACTAGGAATGTCGAGCACCTTTTCATAAAATTTCAAAGACAAGGCTAGGACTACATGACTTCACTGAAGAATTCTGCCAAACATTTAAAGAAAAATTAATGCCAATCTTCTTAAACTCTTTAAAAAAATCAAAGAGGAAAGACACTTCCAAACTCATTTTACAAAGCCAGAATTAACCTGATATTGAAGCCAGATAAAGAAACTGCAAGAAAAGAATACTAAAGGCCAATATCTCTGAGGAATATAAATGCCCAAAGTCTAAACAAAATAGCAAACAAGTGGAAAAAAGATGGCGGTGTGAGAGGAGAGACAGAGGCTTCCTCCTAAAACTGGATACAAATAGAAAATTTAATTGGTGCAACTAATCCTGAGAGAGCAACAGGAAAGAGGATGGCATCAGACTGCACACAACTGGAGAAAAGAGCAGACCTCAGCGAATGGGGTAATGTACCAGAGCTGTAGCTCCGCAGGTCCTGAGCCCCTCCCCCACCCCTGCTCACCAATGGGAGGAAGAGAAACGGAGCAGGGAGGGAGTGGAAGGCTTGGGACTGCTGAATGCCTAGCTCCGGAGATCTGCTCTGGGAACACAAACCTACATTTCATGGTGTTTTCATGAGACTCGCATGACTACCAGGTTGGAAAGTTAATACAGGCAGAGTTCCTGGGGAGACTGGGATACTGGCTGCTTGTGGAAAGCAGGGATCCATATCTGGCTGCTCTGGAACAAAAACATACCTGTGTGCCTGGCCCACTGGCTCAGGCAGTGGAGACAGGCACAGAAGCCAGGAGGTGGGGAACAGCTCTTTCCTCCCCCCAGGCACGAGTACTGCTCCCCTGCGAACCCCAACATTGCATCAAGGGCAGAGCAGCTCCAGAATAGAGCTTCTGGACACTGGAGAGTACCATATACAAACATGAAATGCCAAAGGAACCTTGTCAAGAGTAAAATTGTTAATACAACTCCCGAGAAAGTTAAATGATATGGACCTCATGACTCTTCCTGAAAGGGAGTTCAAAATAAAAATCATCAACATTCTAATGGAGATACAGAAAGACATCCAAGAACTCAGGAATGAATTCAGGTCAGAGATCCAATCATTGAAGAACACGATGGAGGGTATTAAAAGCAGGTTGGATACGGTGGAGGAGACAATAAATGAAATAGAAACTAGAGAAGAGGAACACAAAGAAGCTGAGGCACAGAGAGAAAAAAGGATCTCTAGAAATGAAAGAATATTGAGAGAACTGTGTAACCAATCCAAGTGGAACAATATTTCCATTATAGGGATACCAGAAGAAGAAGAGAGAGAGATAGGGATAGAAAGTGTCTTTGAGGAGGTAGTTGCTGAAAACTTCCCCAATCTGGGGAAGGAGATAGTCTCTCAGGTCATGGAGATCAACAGATCTCCCAACACAAGGGACCCAAGGAAGACAACACCAAGACACATAGTAATTAAAATGGGAAAGATCAAGGATAAGAACAGACTGTTAAAAGCAGCCAGAGGAAGAAATAAGATCATATACAAAGGAAGGCCCATCAGGCTAACATCAGACTTCTCAGCAGAAACCTTACAGGCAAGAAGGGAGTGTCATGATGTATTTAATGCCATGAAGCAGAAGGGCCTGGAACCAAGATTACTTTATCTGGTGAGATTATCACTTAAATTTGAAGGAGAGATTAAACAATTTCCAGATAAGCAAAAGCTGAGAGAGTTTACCTCCCACAAACCATCTCTGTAGTCTACTTTGGAGAGATTGCTTTAGATGGAAGTGTTCCTAGGGTTGGATAACTGTCACCAGAGGTAGTAAAACCATGGTAGGGAATATGGAGCAGCTGATTTTGAGGAAAATAAAAATTAAATTGACTATCCCCAAAGTCAATCAAGATATAGACAAAAAGTACAGAATTTGACTCTTAATATGTAAAGAATGGAGGAAGAAAAAGGAGGACAAATAGAAAAGAACCTTTAGATTGTGTTTGTAAAAGCATACTAAGTGAGTTAAGTTAGACTCTTAGATAGTAACAAAAGTAACCTGGAACCTTTGGTAACCATGAATCTAAAGCCTGAAATGGCAATAAGTGCATACCTATCGATAATCACCCTAAATGTAAATGGACTGAATGCACCAATCAAAAGACATAGAGTCACTGAATGGATAAAAAAACAAGACCCATCTACATGCTGCTTACAAGAGACTCACCTCAAACCCGAAGACATGCACAGACTAAACGTCAAGGGATGGAAAAAGATATTTCATGCAAACAATAGGGAGAAAAAAAGCAGGTATTGCAGTACTAGTATCAGACAAAATAGACTTCAAAACAAAAAAAATAACAAGAGATAAAGAAGGACATTACATAATGATAAAGGGCTCAGTCCAACGAGAGGATATAACCATTATAAATATATATGCACCAAACACAGGAGCACTAGCATATGTGAAACAAATACTAACAGAACTAAAGGAGGAAATAGAATGCAATGCATTCATTTTAGGAGACTTCAACACACCATTCACTCCAAAGGACAGATCCACCAGAGAGAAAATAAGTAAGGATGCAGAGGTACTGAACAACACAATAGAACAGATAGACCTAATAGACATCTATAGAACTCTACACTCAAAGGCAATAGGATACACATTCTTCTCAAGTGCACATGGAACATTCTCCAGAATAGACCACATACTAGGCCACAAAAAGAGCCTCAGTAAATTCAAAAAGATTGAAATTCTACCAACCAACTTTTCAGACCACAAAGGAATAAAACTAGAAATAAACTGTACAAAGAAAGCAAAAAAGCTCACAAACACTCACAAACACATGAAGGCTTAACAACACACTTCTAAATAGTCAATGGATCAACTACCAAATTAAAATGGAGCTAGAACAATATATGGAAATAAATGACAACAACAACACAAAGCCCCAACTTCGGTGGGATGCAGCGAAAGCAGTCTTAAGAGGAAAGTATATAGGATTCCAGGCATATTTGAAGAAGGAAGAACAAACCCAAATGAATAGTCTAATGTCACAATTATCAAATTTGGAAAAATAAGAACAAATGAGGCCTAAAGTCAGCAGAAGGAGGGACATAATAAAGATCAGAGAAGAAATAAACAAAATTGAGAAGAATAAAACAATAGAAAAAATCAATAAAACCAGGAGCTGGTTCTCTGATAAAATAAACAAAATAGCTAAGCCTCTAGCCAGACATATTAAGAGAAAAAGAGAATCAACACACATCAACAGAATCAGAAATGAGAAAGGAAACATCACGACGGACCCAACAGAAATTCAAAGAATTATTAGAGACTACTATGAAAACCTATATGCTAAGAAGCTGGAAAACCTAGAAGAAATGGACAACTTCCTAGAAAAATACAACCTACCAAGACTGACCAAGGAAGAAACACAAAATCTAAACAAACTGATTACCAGCAAAGAAATTGAAGCAGTAATCATAAAATTACCCAAGAAAAAAAAACCCTGGGCCAGATTGATTTACCTCAGAATTTTATCAGACATACAGACAAGGTATAATACCGATTCTACTTAAATTTTTCCAAAAAATAGAAGAGGAGGTAATACTCCCAAACTCATTCTATGAAGCCAACATCACCCTAATACGAAAACCAGGCAAAGACCCCACCAAAAAAGATGATTACAGACCAATATCCCTGATGAACATAGATGCGAAAATATTCAATAAAATATTAGCAAACCGAATTCAAAAATATATCAAAAGGATCACACATCATGACCAAGTGGGATTCATCCCAGGGATGCAAGGATGACAAAACATTCGAAAATCCACCAACATCATCCACCACATCAACAAAAAGAAAGACAAAAGCCACATGATCATCTCCATCGATGCTGAAAAACATTCAACAAAATTCAACATCCATTCATGATAAAAACTCTCAGCAAAATGGGTATAGAGGGCAAGTACCTCAACTTAATAAAGGCCATGTATGATAAACCCACAGCCAACATCATACTGAACAGTGAGAAGCTGAAAGCTTTTCCTCTGGAATCGGGAACAAGACAGGGAAGCCCATGCTCCCCACTATTATTTAACATAGTACTGGAGGTCCTAGACATGGCAATAGACAAAACATAGAAATACAAGGAATCCAGATTGGTAAAGAAGAAGTTAAACTGTCACTATTTACAGATGACATGATATTTTACATAAAAAACCGTAAAGACTCCACTCCAATACTACTAGAACTGATATCGGAATACAGCAAAGTTGCAGGATACAAAACTAACACACAGAAACCTGTGGCTTTCCTATACACTAACAATGAACCAATAGAAAGAGAAATCAGGAAAACAATTCCATTCACAATTGCATCAAAAAGAATAAAATACCTAGGAATAAACTTAACCAAAGAAGTGAAAGACCTATACCCTGAAAACCATAAGACACTCTTAAGAGAAATTAGAAGGGACACTAATAAATGGAAACTCATCCCATGCTCTTGGCTAGGAAGAATTAATATAGTCAAAATGGCCATCCTGCCCAAAGCAATATACAGATTTGATGCAATCCCTATCAAATTACCAACAACATTCTTCAACAAACTGGAACAAATAGTTCAAAAATTCATATGGAAACACCAAAGACCCCGAATAGCCAAAGCAATCCTGAGAAAGAAGAATAAAGTGGGGGGAGGATCGCACTCCCCAACTTCAAGCTCTACTACAAAGCCATAGTAATCAAGACAATTTGGTACTGGCACAAGAACAGAGCCACAGACCAGTGAAACAGAATAGAGACTCCAGACATTAACCCAAACATATATGGTCAATTCATATTTGATAAAGGAGCCATGGACATACAATGGGGAAATGACAGTCTCTTCAACAGTTGGTGCTGGTGAAACTGGACAGCTACATGTAAGGGAATGAAACTGGATCATTGTCTAACCCCATACACAAAAGTAAATTCGAAATGGATCAAAGACCTAAATGTAAGTCATGAAACCATAAAACTCTTAGAAAAAAACACAGGCAAAAATCTCTTGGACATAAACATTAGCAAGTTCTTTATGAACATATCTCTGAGGGCAAGGAAAACAAAAGCAAAAATGAACAAGTGGGACTATATCAAGTTGAAAAGCTTCTGTACAGCAAAGGACACCATCAATAGAATAAAAAGGTACCCTACAGTATGGGAGAATAAATTCATAAATGACAAATCCGATAAAGGTTTGACATCCAAAATATATAAAGAGCTCATGCATCTCAACAAACAAAAAGCAATAATCCAATCAAGAAATGGTCAGAGGAGCTGAACAGACAGTTCTCCAAAAAAGAAATTCAGATGGCCAACAGACACATGAAAAGATGCTCCACATCGCTAATTATGAGAGAAATGCAAATTAAAACCACAATGAGATATCATCTCACACCAGTAAGGATGGCTACCATCCAAAAGACAAACAACAACTAATGTTAGTGAGTTGTGGAGAAAGGGGAACCCTCCTACACTGCTGGTGGGAATGTAAATTAGTTCAACCATTGTGGAAAGCAGTATGGGGGTTCCTCAACATGCTCAAAATAGACTTACCATTTGACCTAGGAATTCTACTCCTAGGAATTTACCCTAATAATGCAGCACTCTAGTGTGAAAAAGACAGATGCACCCCATTGTTTATCACAGCACTATTTACAATACCCAGCAATTGGAAGCAACCTAAGTGTCCATCAGTAGATGAATGGATAAAGAAGATGTGGTACATATACACAATGGAACATTATTCAGCCATAAGAAGAAAATAAATCCTACCATTTGTAACAACGTGGATGGAGCTAGAGGTATTATGCTCAGTGAAATAAGCCAAGCAGAGAAAGAGAAATACCAAATGATTTCACTCATCTGTGGAGTATAAGAACAAAGGAAAAACTGAAGGAACAAAACAGCAGCAGAATCACAGAACCCAAGAATGGACCAACAGGTACCAAACTAAAAGGGACTGGAGGAGGGATAAGGGGAGGAAGAAGAAAGGGGGTATTATGATTATCATGCATAATGTGGGAGGTGGGAGAAAGGGGAGGGCTGTGCAACGCAGAGAAGACAAGTAGTGATTCTACAACATGTTGCTATGGTGATGGACAGTGACTGTAATGGGGTTTGTGGTGGGGACTTGGTATAGGAGAGAACCTAGTAAACATAATATTCTTCATGTAATTGTAGATTAATAATAACAAAAAAAAGAGAAAGAAAAGGGGGATTACTCCCTGATAGGATAAAACTAACTGCAAATCAAAGATTAATGCATGCTTTACATATCCTTAATTTTGATCTTTTAAAGGGTGTCAGATGATCAACTATGGAAGTACATTTTTCTGATAATATTCCTTTCTCTTAAAAAAAAAAAGCAGTTCCTGTGTGGTGATCTCCAATAGGTTCTTCACAATGGTATAAAGGTCATATCAAATTGTGGGCTAAGGGTTTGTTTGTGTTTATACAGAGGATCAAAGCCTAATTTGGCTACCCAGAAAATGAATTAAGATACAATGTGAAGAACTTCCAATATCAATATCCTCTGGAAGAGTCATTCCAGAAGATGATCATCAAAAAACTTCAACAAAGATCCTGGCACTGTTGCAGTTGTAGGTGTAGTCATCCCACCAGTTCCTGGACTTGCCATTGGAATGAAGAAGGAGATATCTAAGCTGGCCTGTGCATACAGTAAAACAACAAATTTGACTGGATCTATACTGTCGGAACTCAACCAAGAATTAGAAGTGCAAGTTGCAGTGCTCCAAAATCATGTGACTATAGACTATCTACTGTTAAAAGAACATATGGGGTGTGAACAGTTCCCAGGAATGGGTTGTTTTAATTTGTCTGATTTTTCTCAAACTATTCAAATTCAGTTAGAAAATATCCATCATATCATTGATAAGTTTTCACAAATGCCTAGGGTGCCTAACTGGTTTTCTTGGTTTCACTGGATATGGCTGGTAATTGTAGGTCTGCTTTTGTTATGTAACTGTATTCCTATTATGTTAATGTGTGTATGCAATTTAATTAGTAGTTTAAAACCTATACATGCTTGTGTTACTCTACAAGAAGATATGTCAAAGAAATAATCAATCTTCCCATGTTTTCTTCCATCTGCTACTTCTATAGCTTTTCTTCTTCCTTCCTAATTACAACCCTTTAGTATAATTCGTGCCTCATATCAAAAATTACTGAGTATCATAATTCTTTCAAGTGGTAAAGATACCTCAAGACAAATGCTGGGCATAGAAGCCACAGGGCATAAATCTGCAAAGAAGTAAAAAGCTAACCTTTTCAAAGAATATTGCTTCTCTCTCACTTACCAACTTTACATTTCCCTGTATGGCCCCGGAAGATGACTGGTTAGCCAGAGACAGGTAAAGATTCCTCAAGGGAGGAACAACCTAAGACAGGCACAGTCGCAGGGGGGGCCATCAGGTGAGAAATTGGGGATCAACAGAGGTGAGGCTTAGAACCTCCCCTCCCCTCCCCCCTGTTTTGAGAGAAATCTTCTGCATCCATGGATGTTTTGTTGCCCTTGTCTAGCTTGGATTAATACTTAGTCTATAGGCACACACCTGATCACTACATTTGCCCTCTTACAGCACTAAATTATGTTTTCTACCTTTATCTTGCATCTACCTACCACTTCAGCATTTTATTTTAAAAATAACAGTAATAATAATAAGGGAGAAATGTGGAATTCACATATAAATCGAGTATAAAAATCAAATGAATAATCATATCTGACTTGATTGTTTATAGTTCATGATGGGTGATCAAAACCTGTCTCTTTTAAAGCCCATATTCTTTCTTACACAGTGCATGAGCCCTAAAATAATCAACCTCCAGCCAGCAGCCTGTACCGACTGTAATTACACTCACAACAGGCCACCTCATATAACCACACGTTCTATACTCACACTCAGCTCTCTAGCCTTCATTTCTATTTGATGGTACAGACTTGAATTCCTTTAAGACAGGACCACTCAGTCACTTCTGGTTTAAACTGGATTTCTTCTGGGAAACTACTCTATCACTTCAGGATTCTTCTCAGGATGTTCCCCTTCCCTTTTCCTTTTAGTGTGATGAAGCTCTGGGAGCCCTGGGGAGAGGATGACGGGCTTACACAGCCTCTGGGTGCAGGCAGAGGGACACTAGGTTCACAGCTGCTTCTCTGCTGGCAGACACAACTCTCCTATTGGCTCAGCAAGATTGGAGAATGACTGTCATGGTTGGCCATCCTCTGCTACAGAATCCCCTTGCTCTGCATCTCGGGGACCCCTAGCAGGCATGCCAGATCTCATCATTAGCTTCTTTATTGGTCCACTCAGTGGTCTTCTTTGTCATAAAAATAAAAGTCAACTTTCAGTTTTCTTTCTCACTTATCCTGTTCAATCAACTTTTCTACTCCACGGCCCTTGTTCCATGTAGAGATGGGCAACTGAATGCCCCCACAGTTCTACACAAGATGTAGGATATCTACCTTGTGGAGATTTACTAACTTCTGACCCTCAGAAGGGACTAACTAATTAATTCTCAGAAATTAGTGTACATTGAACACTAATAACTGCACATTGAAATCTCCCTTCTCTAACCCTCTCAATAGGATGTAATGTCTACACTAGGCCAGAATATTTCTCTCCCACCCTTCCTTTCTCCCTCCTCCCTCCCTCCCTCCCTCCCTCCCTTCCTTCCTTCCTTCCTTCCTTCCTTCCTTCCTTCCTTCCTTCCTTCCTTCCTTCCTTCCTTCCTTCCTTCTTTCCTTCTTCCTCCCTCCCTCTCTCTCTCTTTCTTTCTTTCTCTTTTATTAAGGTATTATTGATATACACTCTTATGAAGGTTTCACATGAAAAAACAATGTGGTTACTAGATTCACCCCTGTTATTGTGTCCCCCCTATACCCCATTGTAGTCGCTCCCCAACAGTAAAGTAAGATGCCACAGAGTCACTATTTGCCTTTTCTGTGTTACACTATCTTCCCCATGATCCCCCCCGATACCATGGGTGCCAATCATAATACCCCTCAATCCCCTTCTCCCTCCCTCCCCACTCGCCCTTCCCCACCACTCCCCCTTGGCAACTGCTAGTCCCTTCTTAGAGTCTGTGAGTCTGTTGCTGTTTTGTGCCTTCAGTTTTGCTTCATTGTTATACTCCACAAATGAGGGAAATCATTTGGCACTTGTCTTTCTCCGCCTGGCTTATTTCACTGAGCATAATATCCTCAATCTCCATCCATGTTGCTGCAAATGGTAGGATTTGTTTTCTTCTTATGGCTGAATAGTATTCCATTGTGTATATGTGCCATATCTTCTTTATCCATTCATCTACTGATGAACACTTAGGTTGCTTCCATATCTTGCTATTGTAAAGAATACTGCAATAAACATAGGGGTGCATATGTCTTTTTGACTCTGAGAAATCATATTCTTAGGGTAAATTCCTAGGAGTGGAATTGCTGGGTCAAATGGTGTTTCTATTTTTAGTTTTTTGTGGAGCCTCCATATTGCTTTCCACAATGGCTGAACTAGCTTACATTGCCACCAGCAGTGTAGGAGGGTTCTCCTTTCACCACATCCTCTCCAGCATTTGCTGTTCCTTGTCTTTTCTACGTTGGCCATCCTCACTGTTGTGAGGTGATATAGCACTGTAGTTTTTATTTGCATTTCCCTGATAATTATTGATGTGGAGCATCTTTTCATGTGCTTGCTGTCCATCTGAATTTCTTATTGGAGAATTGTCTCTTCATATCTTCCACCCAGTTTTTAATAGGGTTATTTGCTTTTTTGGGTGTTGAGGTGTGTGAGTTCTTTATAAATTTTGGATGTTAATCCCTTGTCAGATACGTTGTTTACAAATATATTTTAGGATGTCTATTTGTTCTGTTGGTGTACTTTGCTGTACAGAAGCCTTTTAGTTTAATGTAGTCCCATGTGTTCATTTTTGCTTTTGTTTCCCTTGCTCAAGGAGATTCATTCAGAAATAAGTTGATCATGTTTATATTCAGGAGATTTTTGCCTATGTTTTCTTATAAGAGTCTAGAACCATTTTCTCTAGTTCGTTGAAGAATGCTGTTGGTATTTTGATAGGGATTGCATTCAATCTGTAGATTGCTTCAGGCAGGATGGCCACTGTGACAATATTAATTCTTCCTATCCATGAGCATGGGATGTGTTTCCATTAATTGGTATCTTCTTTAATTTCTCTCATGAGTGTCTTGTAGTTTCAAGAGTATAGGTCTTTCACTTCCTTGGTTAGGTTTATTCCTAGGTATTTTATTCTTTTTGATGCAATTGTGAATGGAATTGTTTTCCTGATTTCTCTTTCTGCTAGTTCATCATTAGTGTATAGCAATGAAACAAATTTTGGTTTATTAATTTTGTATCCCACAACTTTGATCAATTCAGACATGAGATCTAGTAGTTTTGGAGTGGATTCTTTAGGATTTCTTATGTACAGTTTCATGTCATATGCAAATAGGGACAGTTTAACTTCTTCTTGACCAATTCGGATGCCTTCTCTTTCTTGTGTTGTCTGATTGCTGTTGCGAGGACCTCCAGAACTATATTGTATAAAAATGGGAGGAGTGAGCATCTTTGTCTTGTTCCCAATCTTAAAGGAAAAGCTTTCAATTTCTCACTGTTTAGTATGATGTTGGCTGTGGGTTTGTCATATATGGCCTTTACTATGTTGAGATACTTGCCCTCTATACTCATTTTGTTGAGACTTTTTATCATGAATGGATGTTGAATTTTGTCAAATGCTTTTTCAGCATCAGTGGAGATGATCATGTGTTTTTTGTCCTTTTTGTTGAAGTGGTGGATGATGTTGATAGATTTTTGAATATTGTAGCATCTTACATCCCTGGAATAAATCCTACTTGATCACTATGGATAATCTTTTGAATGTATTTCTGAATTCGGTTTGCTAATATTTTGTTGAGTATTTTTGTATCTATGTTTATCAGGGATATTGGGCTGTAATTTTCTTTTTTGTGTGTGTCTTTACCTGGTTTTGGTATTAGGGTGATGCTTGCCTCATAGAATGAGTTTAGAAGTATTCTCTATTCTTCTATTCTTTGGAAAACTTTAAGGAGAATGGGTATTAGTTCTTCACTAAATGTTTGATAAAATTCAGTGGTGAAGCCATCTGGTATTGGAGTTTTGTTCTTAGGTAGTTTTTTATTACCAATCAATTTCCTTGCTAGTACTTGGTCTGTTAAGATTTTCTGTTTCTTTCTAGGTCAGCCTTGGAAGATTGTATTTTTCTAGAAAGTTGTGCATTTATTTCTTCCAGGTTATCCAGTTTGTTAGTATACAAATTTTTACAGTATTCTCTAATAATTCTTTGTATTTTTGTGGTGTCTGTAGTGATTTTTCCTTTCTCATTTCTGATTCTGTTTATGTGTATAGACTCTTTTTTCCTTGATAAGTCTGGCTAGGGGTTTATTTATTTTGTTTATTTTCTTGAAGAAACCATCTCCTGCTTTCATTGATTCTATCTTTTTTTCTTCTCAATTTTATTTATTTCTGCTCTAATCTTTATTATGTCCCTTCTTATACTGACTTTGGGCCTCATTTGTTCAGCTTTTTCCAGTTTTGTTAATTGTGAGTTTAGACTGCTCATATGGGATTGTTCTTCTTTTCTGAGGTAGGCCTATACTGCAATATACTTCCCTCTTAGCACAGCCTTCTCTGCATATCACAGATTTTGTGGTGTTGAATTATTGTTGTCATTTATCTCCATATATTGCTTGATGTCTGTTTTTATTTGGCCATTAATCCATTGGTTATTTAGGAGCACGTTGTTAAGAATCCATGTGTTTGTGGGTTTTTTCATTTTCTTTGCATAATTTATTTCTAGTTTCATACCTTTATGGTCTGAGAAGCTACGAGGTATGATTACAATATTTTTGAAATTACTGATGTTATTTTGTGGTCTAGCATATGATCTATTCTTGAAAATTTTCCATGTGCACTTGAGAAGAATGAGTATCCTGCTGCTCTTGGGTAGAGAGTTTTGTAGATGTCTGTTAGATCCTTCTGTTTTAAAGTGTTGTTCAATGCCTCTGTCTCCTTACTTATTTTCTGTCTGGTTGATCTGTCCTTTGGAGTGAGTGGAGTGTTGAAGTCTCCTAGAATGAATGCATTACATTCTATTTCCCCTTTTAATTCTGTTAGTATTTGTTTCACATATGAAGGTGCTCCTGTGTTGGGTACATAGATGTTTATAATGGTTATATCTTCTTGTTGGATTGACCCATTTATCATTATGTAATGTCCTTCTTTGTCTCTTGTTACATTCTTTCTGTTAAAGTCTATTTTGTCTGTTACAAGTACTGAAACACCTGCTTTTTTTCTACCTATTAGTTGCATGAAATATCTTTTTCCATCCCTTCACTTTCAGTCTGTGTATGTCTTTAGGTTTGAAGTGAGTCTCTTGTAGGCAGCATATAGTTGGGTCTTGTTTTTCTATACATTCAGTGACTCTGTGTCTTTTGAGTGGCCATTTACATTTAGGGTGATTATTGATAATTATGTACTTATTGCCACTGCAGGATTTAGAGTCTTGCTTACCAAAGATTCAAGGGTAACTTCCTTACTGTCTAAGATTAACAACTCTCTTAATATGTTATTACAAACACTATCTAAGGGTTCTTTTTTTCCCCCTCTTTTTCTTCATCTTCCATTCTTTATACATTAGTTATCATATTCTGTACTCTTTGTCTTTTCCTTTTTATTACCTTTGGTAACAGCTATTTAACCTCAGGTACACTTCCATATACAACATAGTAATCCCTTCAAAATACACTGTAGAGATGGTTTGTGGGAGGTAAATTCTCTCAGCTTTTGCTCATCTTGAAATTGTTTATCCCTCCTTCAAATTTTAATGATAATCTTACCAGATAGAGTATTCTTGGTTCGAGGCCCTTCTCCTTCATTGCATTAAATATTTCATGCCACTCCCTTCTGGCCTATAAGGTTTCTGTTAAGAAGTCTGATGATAGCCTGATGGGTTTTCCTTTGTATGTGATCTTATTTCTCTCTCTCTCTGGCTGCTTTTATCACTCTGTCCTTATCCTTGGTCTGTACCATTTTAATTATTATATGTCTTGGTGTTGTCCTCCTTAGGTCCCTTGTTTTGGGAAATCTGTGGATCTCCATGGCCTGAGAGACTATCTCCTTCCCCTGACTGGGGAAGTTTTCAGCAATTACTTCATCAAAAACACTTTCTGTCCCTTTTTCTCCTTTCTTGTTCTTATGGTACTCTTATCATGCAAATATTGTTCTGTTTGGATTGGTCACACATTTCTCTCAGTATTCTTTCATTCCTAGTGATCCTTTTTTCTTTCTGTGCTTCAGCTTCTTTGTATTCCTCTTCTCTAATTTCTATTTCATTTATCGTCTCCTCCACCATATCTAATCTGCTTTTAATAACCTCCATTGTGTTCCTCAATGATTGGATCTCTGTCCTGAATTTGTTGCTGATTTCTTTAATATTTTTCTGTACCTCCAGGAGCATGTTTATGATTTTTATTTTGAAATCTCTTTCAGAAATATTTGTTAGATCAGTCTCACTCAGTCCTTTCTCTTGTGTTGAGATTTTGCTTTGAAACAGGTTCCTTTGATATTTCATATTTCAATGTGGTGCCCTCTAGTGCCCAGATGCTCTACTCTCTGGAGCTGCTTAGCCCCTGGAGTGATGTTAGGGGTTGCAGGGGAGTGGTGCTGGTGCCTGAGGGGAGGACAGAGCTGTTTTCTGCTTCCTGGTTGCTATGCCTGTGTCCACTTACAGAACCAGTAGGCCAAACACACAGGTGTAAGCCTCTATGCTTTGCATTTGTAGCTGCTGTAGGTGGGGCTTCCCTCTGGCTGGCCTGATGCCAGGGCAGGGTATGCCGGTTTGCAAGGCAGATGCAGGGGGGCCAGCAGGAAGGTACAGCAGACTGCGTACCACAGTGGGAGGCCTTGGAACTGTGTAGCCAGCCAGGGGGATGGAGCACCTGAAGATCATGAAAGTTCCCAAACTGCTGGGCAGAGTGTGCCCAGAAAATTTTGTCTACCTGTCCTTTCTCCTGAGCAGTAAGCTCTGTGCAATCCTTGCCCCTTTAGTAGTCTTCTCGCTTTTAGGAAGTCGCTCAGACTGCCCACCCAGACCAGCTGGATAATAATCCCTGTTTTCCACAAGCAGCTGGAATCTCAGTCTCTCCAGGTATTCTGTTTGTTTTAGCTTTCCAACCTCACTAATCACCAGAGTACCATGCAATGTAGGTTTGTGCTCGCAGAGCAGATCTCCAGGGCTGGGTGTTCAGCAGTCCCAGGCCTCCACTCTCTCCCCACTCTGTTTCTCTTCCTCCAGCCAGTGAGCTGGGGTGGGGGAAGGGCTTGGGTCCCACAGGTCAAAACCTTGGTACATTAACCCATCTGTAAGGTCTGTCTTTCCTCCAGGCTTATGCAGTCTGGTGCAGTTTCTTTCCTCTTGCTCTTTCAGGATTAGTGTATCAATTATATTTTAGTATTAAAGGAGGTTTTAGGAGGAGGTCTCTATCTCACCTCTCACACCACCATCTTTAATCTTGTATTCCATCTAGCCCAGAATATTTCATGGTGCCTGAGATGGAATTGGAACCAACCCCAAGATCCTCAGACATTAAAACAGTTTACTTAGCATCTGAAGTACTCTACTTCTATGAACTGTTGAATACAATTAAGACCAAAATACCCAGATCTGCAATTAATCTATTCACTTAAAATTTTAATGACAAATGGCTAGTCAGAAGAATGTATGCAGCTGATTTAGTCATGGCACACAGACATGCTCTTTATGAAAAACCTATAATCCCCAAAAAGCTCCCAGAAACTAGGAGATCATCTTCAAATCTTCCTTTTCTCTGAGCCTCCTCAACCTGTCATTTATCAAATATTATCAGTTCTACTGTTTTAATACCTTTGGTCTCACCCATCAGTCTTCAATTCTGGGCATCAATAATTTAGTTTAAGATTTATCATTTTGGGAAATTTACTGAGGTGGCTTCATACTTTATTTCTCTTCCTGCTTTCAAATCCAGTTCAATCTCCATAGTTGGCTGATCTTTCTGATCTGACCTGTTAAATTTCCTTCTGTCCCTTCCTATTGCCTTCAGAATTAAAGTCCAAAGAGCTATACAGAGCATCCCAGGCTCTGTTCAATCTCATGCAAGCTACTTCACCTGTCTCCCCTTGCCCTACTATCACCTTCTCATTTTATTCTGCTAGCTGCACCTGTGGCTCCTAGAAACTGTCAAGCCTTGTTTCATCTCTAGACTTTGGGCATGTTTGCTGTCCATCTTTCTAGACCATCCTTCCTCTCTCCGCTCCCTTCCATAGTTACTTACTCTCATCCTTCAGTTTGCAGTTTAAGCAGCATTCTTTCTGTCAATTCCCATCCCACCCCTACCTAAAGCAGACTCCTGCTCTCCAGTGGGCTCCCACAGGCCCTGGTGGATACCTCCTCCATTGGACACCATACGGAAATTGTTCATTTTATTTCTCTTAAGGCAATAAATTTCCACAGGACAGTCAATGTGTCTTTGTCATTTTCATAAACCCAGAGCCTGGTACAATGCCAGGCATAATAGCTGTTCAAAAAAGTATTTGTTGACTTAGTTACTCAATAAAGTAAGTTACTAGATGGCTGTGTAGTCTTGTGTGAAATACTAAACTGTCTCAGTGCCTTCATCTATAAAAATGGTATTATAATATTATACTTGTCTCCTAGGATTTGAAAACAAGAAAAGTTGTCTGACAGATTTATGCTACATCTCTGTCCTCCCACTTTTATTGGCAGAGTAACCTACTTTCACTACATTACCTAGAGAAAATTTAAAGATCTTCCAAAATTTCATCCTTCTTATCTGTTAAGAATTTAATGTTAGTGTTTCCAAATGGTTAAATTGACATATGCACACAAAATGCATAGCAGAACATAGTGCACAGTGAATACTTACTAAAGTTTGCTGTGATTATTATTACTATTCATTTCTGGTCTAATGATGCTTATTATTAGTGGCATAGGCTATAAATAAAGCTACAATTATGACTCCAGGAATCAGTATCACAAAGAAGGTTCAAGACCTTCATTAGACCTGTAAAGGAATAAATTTCTTTAAACAAATCTTAACAGTTTTGAGAAAACAACCTAAGTAATAAAAATTGGTCATTGTTATTAATATGTGGGATTTATTTGAACCTAGTATCCATTAGTTATTCTAAGGATTTATATCAGGTTTTCTATCCTAGAGTTGAAAGGAATTTGGTAAGGCATAATAATAGTTAGCAATGTACATATCTAGGGCAATATATTTTGACATTCTTCAACTACTTTGGAACATTAAGCATCAAGGGAAGCAGAAATAGCACAGACAAAAAGGAAAAGAAATTAAGAATGACTTTAGAGAGAGCAAAGGAAACATGATTTTCATTTGACCTACATTTATAATGGGGAGTTCTGTAACAGAAATAATGAGAAAATGTTGGGCATATTGAATATATAGTCCTTAAATACAGTTTTTGTTACAGATTAGAAAAATTCATTGTTTTAAAACAATTTATTGACTACATTTAAAGATCAATGATATCTATTGCAAACACAAATGTTAAGATTTGGTTATTCAGAAAGGAAGTTTATCTTAAATTGTTGCTTCCAATCAGTTTTGACAGAAAACATGTCTTTTAACTGCCATAGCCAGTGTGAGGATACATTATTTCCTATTTTTTAACATTACTGATAAAGTTAATATTGCATTAAATGTAGTCAGCTTGGTGCCTGCCCTAAGGGTAGAGCAAATTTCAAAATAGGAGGAGAACACAGCCTTAATAAGTACATTATATTTATCTTTTGACTTTGGCTATATTTGGCAGCTTCTCAGTACAAATGGCATTTTCTCTGCAGTATCAGCTAAAATACTGCAGAGAGGTTAGCAATGTTACTTTGAAAAGAAATTAAACAAGCTGTGCTGATAAAGCTGCTTTCATTGTTCTCCACTTACCTAAGGAGCTTAAAACCTTTTTTGGAAGAAGCCAGGGAATGAAATATAAACATTTTCCTTAAGCAAAGCACATTTGTTTGAGAGCAGCTCTGGTTATATTGAGATCCAACTTATCTAGATACAATTTTGAGGTGCTTAGATCATGGTGAGAAGGGCACTGCAGATATATTTTAAACATTTATTTTTCTGAGAAGTTTGGAGAACCAAAAATGGTAAACCATTGGCAGAAGTGTTGGTTTGAAACCAAAACACACCTGTCTTAATGAATAAGCCTCTAGTTCTATGATCAGAGCTACAGAAGAACTGGTAATTCCATTAAACACAATCTGGAGAGGTGTGTGTGTGTGTGTGTGTGTGTGTGTGTGTGTGTGTGTGTGTGTGTAGGGGAGACAGGGAGGACTTGAAAAATAAGCCAAACATAGAATTTGGTGCAAAGACAAATCCTGGACAGGAGAAAGACAAGAACACTGAAGAAAATATCATGAACAAAATAGTCAGTTTACAACCACAAATAGGTCTTAAAGCAATTGCTCAAGGGCTAGGGACATATCAATATTTTCTTTACATTTGCATATCACAATGAATTTCTCAGTTTTTACAAAACCAATGTTGTTTAGTAACTCCTTGGACATTTATAAATATTTTGTATATTTAAATACATTCTTTTATTTTCAAAAAAATTATCCATAAACTTTTGATTCTACAACATCTAAATGTAAGGCTCACAAATCACATTATTTTTGTAGTTAAGTATTTCTGCCTCATTCATCAAACTTTTGGTTTGAAACACTACTTATATCTTTTCTTAGCATTTAACTTTCCATCTGCTAGTCTTATATCACTGACTAGGTTGTAAATCCTTAGCTCTGATTTTTCCTATATCCTGCATAGAACCAACCCAGTGTCTTATATGTAGACAACTGGTTTTAACTTGATTTAATTAGAAATAATATTAGACAAAAATCAGAAATACATTACAGCTTCATTTTAAAATTAACATAGAACATCTTGGAAGAAAATAAGGAATGGTACTGGAATAGATAGAAAAGTAATATGCTACCTAGTCATCTCATTCAAAAATATTAGAATGGCACCCCAAAATCTCATGACTATAGACTATCTATGGTTAAAAGAACATATGGGATGTGAACAGATCCCAGAAATGGGCTGCTTTAATTTGTCTGATGGTTCAAGTACAGTTGGAAAATATCCATCATATCATAGATAAATTTTCACAAATGCCTAGGGTGCCTAAATGGTTTTCTTGGCTTCACTGGAGATGGCTGGTAATTATAGATTTGCTTTGTTTATGTCACCGTATTCCTATTATGTTAATATGTGTGTGCAAATTAGTTAGTAGTTTAAAACCTATACATACTTAAGGTACTATACAAGAAGATATGTCAAAGAAATAATCAATCCTCCCAAGTTTCCTTCATATGCTACATCTATAGCTTTTCTTCTTCCTTCCTAATTACAAACCTTAAATAGAATTCGTGCCTCAGATCGAATTTACCGAGTATCATAATTCCTCCAGGTGGTAAAGATACCTCGAGACAAGTGCTGGGCATAGAAGCCACAGGGCATAAATCTGCAAAGAAGTAAAAAGCTAACCTTTTCAAACAATATGGCTTCTCTCTCACTTACCAACTTTACATTTCCCTGTATGGCCCCGGAAGATGACTGGTTAGCCAGAGACGGGTAAGATTCCTCAAGGGAGGAACAACCTAAGACAGGCACAGTCGCAGGGGGGCCATCAGGTGAGAATTTGGGGATCAACAGAGGTGAGGCTCAGAACCTCACCCCCCCTGCTTTGAGAGAAATCTTCTGCATCCGTGGATGTCTTGCTGCCCTTGTCTAGCCTGGATTAATACTTAGTCCATAGGCACACACCTGATCATCTGATCATCTACATTTGCCTTCTTACAGCACTAAACTATGTTTTCTACCTTTATCTTGCATCTACCTACCACTTCAGCATTTTATTAAAAATAAAAATAATAATAATAATAGGAGAAATGTGGGATCAACATATAAATCAAGTACAAAAATCAAATGAATATTCATATTTGACCTGATGGTTTATAGGTCATATTGCATGATCAAAACCGAAAGTTTCTGTGATGAATGCCCTTGTACTGTTCACCATGTAAGAATTTATTCACTCTGTAAGAATTCGTTCACCATGTAAGAACTTGTTCGTTATGCTTCAGAAGATTGGAGACTGACGAGAATGAGGCTTGAGATGGATTAATGATTGTACATTGAGCATTGACCCCCCTATACTGAATTTCATTGTTGTTAACAACCATTTGATCAATAAATATGAGAGATGCCCTCTCAAAAAAAAAAAAAATATTAGAATGACATACATGTGCTATGCTCTAGACTTCTGGGACATGATGGGAAACAAAACAGACAAAAAATACATGCCTTCAGATATGAGGGGAAAAAGATGGCGGCATGAGAAGTGAGGCAGAAACCTCTTCCCCAAACCACATCTAACAAGAAAATACTGCAAATACAACTAATCCTGAAAGAGTGACCCAAAGACTGTAGAACAGACTGCCTACATGTGGGGAAAAGAGAAAACCTCACAGAAAAGGGTAAAGTACAAAGCCACGATCCAGAGAGACCCAAGCTCTTCCCCCACCCCAGCTCAGGCAGGAGGAAGAGAAACAGAGCAGGTAGAAGCCCAGGCCTAGAGATTTGCACAAAAACCATGAATGCATAATACATGGTGCTCTAGAGATTAGTACAATTGGAAAGCAAAGACAGGTGGGGTAGGTACTAGGAGAGATTGAGATTCCAGCCACTTGTCAAGAACAGGTACCCACAACTGATCCTCAGGGACAAAAGGTGGGCACTTTGAAAGACTTCCCACCAGTGAGAGGGATGCTAAAGGGGCCAGGATTACAGAGCTTGCTGCTCAGGAGAAAAGACAGGTGGATGAAATCATCCAGGCATGCTCATCCCAGCAGGTTAGAACTTTCAGGAACTTCATATGCTCCATTCCCCTGAGTGGCAACACAGCCGTGAGGCCCCCTCTTTGATTTTTCACCCTGCTGCTCCTTCCTCCTAGCAGGCAACCAATCCACACACCTGCTGCGCCCACCACATCACCAGGTAAGCCAGAGGGTTCCCCCACCTATGGCAGCTACAGGGATATAATGCAGAGGCTCCTTCCTGCATGCTTGGCCCACTTGACCTGGTGGTGGAGGCAGGCACTGCAGCTGGGAAGCAAGAGAGCTCTTTCAACTGGCAGGCACCAGCGCCCCATGCCTATGACCCCCTCCATTGCCCCAGGGGCTGGACAGCTCCAGAGAGTAGAGCTTCTAGGCATTAGAGGGCACCACCCACACAAAGTTATTATTCCATAGTAATCATTAGACATGTGACATAGCAAAAAAATTTTGTACAAACAAGACTCCAATAAACACAAGAAAGAAGGCTGAGTGAAACTAAAATTACTAATCTTCTTGATAAAGATTTCAAAATAAAAATCATAAACATGCTCATGGAGCTAAAGAAAAATATTCAAGATGACAGGAAGGACTTCAAGAAAGAGATAAAAACTTGGAAAAATCCAGGAGCTGAAATGAACATACAATGGAAGGATTTAAAAGTAGATTAGATGAGGTAGAGGAGATAGTAAATGAAACAGATATTAGAGAACAGGAATACAAAGAAGCTGAGAAATAGAGAGACAAAAGGATTTGTAGGAATGAAAGAATAAAAAGAAAACTGTGAACCATTCCAAATGGAACAATATTTGCACTACAGAGGTACCAGAATAAGAAAGAGAAAAATGGATAGACAGCCTCTTTGAGGAAATAATTATTAAAACTACCTCAAACTAGGGAAGGAAATAGTCTCTCAGGTCATGGAAGTACAGAGATATCCCAACACAAGGGACCCTATTAAGACAACACCAAGACATATAATAATTAAATGGCAAAGATGAAGGACAGAGTATTAAAAGCAGCCAGAGAGAGAAAAAAGATTATGTACAAAGGAAAACCAATCAGGCTATCATCAGACTTCTCTGCAGAAACCCTACAGGCCAAAAGGGAGTGGCATGATATATTTAATGCAATGAAACAGAACCAAGAATACTCTACTCAGGAAGATTATAAATTAAATTTCAAGTATCGATTTAAAAATTTCCAGATAAGCAAAAGTTGAGTAAATTTTCCTCCAACAAACCATTACTACAGTGTATTTTAAAGGGACTGCTCTAGATGGAAGAGTTCCTAATGCTAAACAGCTGACACCAGAGAAAATAAAACTGCAGTAAAAGATGTATGCAAATTAATTATGAAGCAAATGCAAAATTATATCAACTACCTCCAAAGTCAGTCAAGTGATACACAAAAATTACAGAATATGATGCCTAATATATAAAAAATGGAGGAGGAAAAAAAGAACATTTCAATTATATTTGTAATAGCATACTAAGTGAGATGTTAGACTGTTGGATAGTAAAGAAGCTACCCTAGAACCTTTGGTAACCAAGAATCTAAACCCTGCAATGGCAATAAGTATATACCTATCGATAATCACCCTAAATGTAAATGGTTTAAATGCACCAATCAAAAGATATAGAGTCACTGAATGGATTAAAAAGCAAGACCCATCTATATGCTGCATACAAGAGACTCACTTCAAACTCAAAGACATACAAAGACTAAAGTGAAGGGATGGAAAAAAGATATTTCATGCCACTAATAGGGAGAAAAAAGCAGAGAGTTACTGTACTTGTAACAGACAAAAAAAACTTTAACAGAAAGAATGTAACAAGAGACAAAGAAGGACATTACATAATTATTATGGAGTCAGTCCAACAAGAGGATATAACTGTTATAAACATCTATGCATCCAACACAGAAGCACCTACATATGTGAAAAAAATGCTAACAGAATTAAAGGGGGAAATAAAATGCAATTCATTCATTCTAGGAGACTTTAACACTCCATTCACTCCAAAGGACAGATCAACCAGACAGAAAATAAGTAAGGAGACAGAGGCACTGAACAACACATTAGAACAGATGGATCTAACAGACATCTACAGAACACTCCACCCAGAAGCAGCAGGATTCACATTCTTCTCAAGTGCACATAGAACATTTTCAAGAATAGATCAGAAACTAGACTACAAAAAGAGCCTCAGTAAATTCAGAAGGATTGAAATTGTACCAACCAGCTTCTCAGACAACAAAGGTGTGAAAATAGAAATAAATTATGCAAAGAACACAAAAAAGGACACAGACACATGGATGCTTAACAACATGCTCCAAAATAATCAATGGATTATTGACCAAATAAAACAGAGATCAGGCAATATATAGAGACAAATTGAAACAACAACACAACACCCCAAATCCTGTGGGAAGCAGTGAAGGCAGTTCTAAGAGGAATGTACATAGCAATACAGGCTTACCTCAAGAAAGAAGAATCCCAAATGAACAGTCTAAACTCACAATTAATGAAACTAGGAAATGAAAAACAAATGAGGCCCAAAGTCAGTATAAGGAGGGACATAATAAAGATAAGAGCAGAAATAAATAAAATTGAGAAGAATAAAACAATAGAAAGCATCAATGAAAGCAGGACCTGGTTCTTTGAGAAAATAAACAAAATAGATAAACCCCTAGCCAGACTTCTCAAGAAAAAAAGTCTATATACATAAAGAGAATCAGACATGAGAAAAGAAAAATCATTACAGACACCACAAAAATACAAAGAATTATGAGAGAATACTAAGAAAAATTACATGCTAACATATTGGATAACCTAGAAGAAATGGATGACTTTCTAGAAAAATACAACCTTCCAAGGCTGAGCCAGGAAGAAACAGAAAATCTGAACAGACCAATTAACAGCAGTGAAATTGAATTGGTAGTCAAAAACTTACCTAAGAACAAAAACTCCCTCACCAGATGGTTTCACTGCTGAATTTTATCAAACATTTAGAGAAGATCAAATACCCATCCTCTTTAAAGTTTTCCAAAAAGGAGAAGATTAGAGAATACTTTCAAATTCATTCTATGAGGCCAGCATCACTCTAATACCAAAACCAGGCAAAAGCGCCACAGAAAAAGAAAATTACAGACCAACATCCCTGAGAAACATAAATGCAAAAACACTCAAAAAAATATTAGCAAAGTGTATTCACAAATACATTAAAAAGACCATCCATCATGATCAAGTAGGATTTATTTCAGGGATGCAAGGATGGTAGAATATTTGAAAATCCTTCAACTTCATCCACAACACAGCAACAAAAAGAACAAAATCACATGATCATCTCCATAGATGCTGGAAAAGCATTCGACAAAATTCAACATCCATTCATGATAAAAACTCTTCAACAAAATGGGTATGGAGGTCAAGTGCCTCAACATAATAAAGGCCATTTATGACAAACTCACGACCAACATAATACTTAGCAATGAAAAGATGAAAGCCTTTCCTCTAAGATCAGGAGCAAGGTAAGGATACTCACTCTCCCCACTTTTATTCAACATAGTACTGGAGGTCCTAGCCACGGCAATCAGACAACATAAAGAAAGAAAAGGCATCCAGATAGGTAAGGAGGAAGTTAAACTGTTACTGTTTGTAGATGACATGATATTGCATATAAAAATACTTAAACAACTCACCTAAAAACTACTGAAACTCATAACTGAATTCAGCAAAGTTGCAGGATACAAAATTAATACACAGAAATCTGTTGCATTCCTATATGCTAAGAATAAACTAGCAGAAAGAGAAATCAGGAAAATAATTCCATTTATAATTGCATCAAAAAGAATAAAATAACTAGGAATAAACCTAAACAAGGAGGTCAAAAACCTATACTGTGAAAACTACAAAATACTCATGAGAGAAATTAAAAAAGACACTAATAAATGAAAACACATCCCATGCTAATGGATAGGAAGAATTAATATTGTCAAAACGGCCATCCTGCCTAAAGCTATGTACAGATTCAATGCAATCTCTACCAAATACCAACAACATTCTTTAACAAACCAGAACAAATCATTCTAAAATTCATATGGAACCACAAAAGACTCCAAATAGCCAAAGCAATTCAAAGCTGAGGGAATTATGCTCCCCAACTTCAAGCTCTACTACAAAGCCACAGTAATCAAGACAGTTTGGTACTGGCACAACAACAGACCCATAGATCAATGGAGCAGAATAAAGAAGCTTTATATAAACCCACCCATATATGGCCAATTAATATATGATAAAGGAGTCATGGATATACAATGAGTAACAGCCTCTTCAACAATTGGTGTTGGCAAAACTGGATAGCTACATGTAAAAGAATGAAACTGGATAATTGTTTAACTCCATACACAAAAGTTTACTTGAAATGGATCAAATACCTGAATATAAGTCATGAAACCATAAAACTCAGAATAAAACATAGGCAACAATCTCTTGAATATAAACATGAGCAACTTTTTCCTGAACATATCTCCTCGGGCAAGAGAAACAAAAACAAAAATGAACAACTGAAACTACATACTGAAAAGTTTCTGTACAGCAAAGGACATCATCAGTAGAATGAAAGCCATCCAACAATATGGGAGATCATATTTTTAGAGGACATATCTGACAAGGGGTTAACATCCAACACATATAAAGGACTCACACACCTCAACTCCCAAAAAGCAAATAACCTGATTAAAAAATGGGCAGAGGATATAAACAGACACTTCTCCAAAGAAGAAATTCAAATGGCCAACAGGCACATGAAAAGATGCTCCACATTGCTAATTATCAGGGAAATGTATATTAAAACCACAATAAGATATCACATCAGTTAGGATGGCCAATATCCAAAGATAAGAAACAGCAAATGCTGGTGAGAATGCCAAGAAAGGGAACCCTTCTACACTGATGGTGGGAATGTAAATTAAAATGTTTAACCATTGTGGACAGCAATATGGAGGTTCCTGAAAAAACTAAAAATAGAAATAGCATTTGACCTGGGAATTCCACTCCTAGGAATTTACCCAAAAACTACAAGTTTTTGCATTCAAAAAGACATATGCACCCCTATGTTTATTACAGCACTATTTACAGTAGCTGAGATATAGAAGCAACCCAAGTGTCCATCAGTAGATGAATGAATAAAGAAGAGGCAGTACATATACACAATGGAATATTATTCAGCCACAAAAAGAAAATAAATCCTACCATTTGCAACAACATAGTTGGAGCTAGAAGGTATTATGCTCAGTGAAATAAGCCAGGCAGAAAAAAACAAGTACCAAATGATTTCACTCATTTGTGGAGTGTAATAACAAAACGAAACTCAAAGAACAAAAACAGCAGCAGACTCCCAGACTCCAATAAGGGAATAGCTGTTACCAAAGGGAAGGGTTTGGGAGGGCAGGTGGGGAGGGAAGGAGAAGGGGATTAAGGGGCACTATAATTGTCAATCACAATACAGGTAGGTCATGGGGAAGGCAGTACAGCATGGAGAGGACAAGTAATGACTCTATAGCATCTTACTACCCTGATGAACAGTGACTGTAATGGGGTGTCAGAGGGACTTGATAATAGAAGTGAATGTTGTAACCACAATGTGGCTCATGTGAAACCTTCATAAGATTGTATATCAATGATATCTTATTTAAAAAAATACATGCCATCGGACAGAGGAGCCAAGATGGCGGCGTGAGTAGAGCAGTGGAAATCTCCTCCCAAAAACACATAGAGCTATGAAAATATAACAAAGAAAAATCTTCCTAAAATAGAGACCACAGGACACAGGACAACATCCAGACCACATCCACACCTGCAAGAACCCAGCGCCTTGTGAAGGGGGTAAGATACA
This sequence comes from Manis javanica, assembly GCF_040802235.1. Lineage (NCBI taxonomy): Eukaryota > Metazoa > Chordata > Mammalia > Pholidota > Manidae > Manis > Manis javanica. The sequence goes on from NC_133165.1 coordinate 72,819,297, forward strand.
AGCCCCAGCCCGGCGGGACCCGAGCGCCCCTCCCCCCGGCTCCCGGCGGGTGGAGAGAAACCGGAGCAGTTTTTTTTTTTTGGCGAGCGCTTTTTGGAAGCCTTAGAGGGACGGGCCCCCGTTGCTGGGGAGGCAGGGTGGCGGGACCGGTGAGGAGGTGCCTGGGAACAGCGCCGGAGGACAAAGAATATCCCGCGTTTCTCCCTGCGAGACCTGGGGGCGGGTGCCTGAGACCGGTGCCTGAGGACGGAGGAGGTCGCGCGTTTTTCCCCTTTTTTTTTTTTTCTCTTTTTGGCAAGCGCTTTTTGGAAGCCTTGAAGGGACGGGGACCCCAGTGCTAGGGAGGCACGGTGGCGGGACTGGTGAGCGGGTGGCTGGGACCGGGGCCTGAGGACAAAGAATATCCCCCGTTTTTCCCTGCGGGACCGGTGGGCGGGTGCCTGAGACCGGCACTTGAGGACAGAGGAAATCGCGCGTTTTTCCCCTTTTTTTTTTCTCTTTTCTGCGAGTGCTTTTTGGAAGCCTAAAAGGGACAGGGACCCCGGTGCTAGGGAGGCAGGGCGGCGGGACTGGTGAGCGGGTGCCTGGGACCGGCACCTGAGGACAAAGAATATCCCGCATTTTTCCCTGTGGGACCGGTGGGTGGGTGCCTGAGACCAGCACCTGAGGACGGAAGAAATCGCGCGTTTTTCCCCTTTTTTTTCTCTCTTTTTGCCAAGTGCTTTTTGGAAGCCTTGAAGGGACAGGGACCCCGGTGCTAGGGAGGCAGGGCGGCAGGACTGGTGAGCGGGTGCGTGGGACCAGTGCCTGAGGACAAAGAATATTGAGCGTTCCTTCCCTGCGGGACCGGTGGGTGGGTGCTTTTTGGAAGCCTTGAAAGGACAGGGACCCTGGTGCTAGGGAGACAGGGCAGCAGGACCAGTGCGCGGGTGCCTGGGACCGGCACCTGAGGAAAAAAAAAAAAAATCGCGTGTTTTTTCTTTTTTTTTTCCTTTCTGTTCCCTCTCTCATTGTTGCTGTTGTTGTTTTGGTTTGGAGAGTGCTTTTTGGAAATCTTAAAGGGGCAGGACAGGTCACTTAGACCAGAAGCAGGGAATCTGGGGATCTCTGGGCACTCTAACCCCCTGGGCAGCAGGGAGCACAGAGGCCCCTTACGGAGATAAATAGTCTCCTGGCTGCTCCCCCTCTAACGGGGCTCCACCATTTTGGAGGAACAGCCCCAGCCAGGCCAAGCCCACAGCAACAGTGGAGATAAACCCCAAAGTAACTGGGCAGGAAGCAGAAGCCCTGTCTGCGCACAGCTGCCCAGCACAAGCCACTAGAGGTCGCTATTCTCCCAGGAAAAGGCTACAAACCAACAAGAAGGGAAGCTCTTCCAGCGGTCACTTGTACCAGCTCTGCAAACTATCTCTATCACCATGAAAAGGCAAAACTACAGGCAGACAAAGATCACAGAGACAACACCTGAGAAGGAGACAGACCTAACTAGTCCTCCTGAAAAAGAATTCAAAATAAAAATCATGAACATGCTGACAGAGATGCAGAAAAAAATGCAAGAGGAATGGGATGAGATGCAGAGAAAAATGCAAGAGCAGTGGGATGAGATGCAGAGAAAAATGCAAGAGCAGTGGGATGAAGTCCGGAAGGAGATCACAGATGTCAGGAAAGAGATCACAGAAGTGAAACAATCCCTGGAAGGATTTATAAGCAGAATGGATAAGATGCAAGAGGCCATTGAAGGAATAGAAGCCAGAGAACAGGAACGTATAGAAGCTGACATAGAGAGAGATAAAAGGATCTCCAGGAATGAAACAACACTAAGAGAAATATGTGACCAATACAAAAGGAAAAACATTCGTATTATAGGGATACCAGAAGAGGAAGAAAGAGGAAAAGGGATAGAAAGGGTCTTTGAAGAAATAATTGCTGAAAACTTCCCCAAACTGGGGGAGGAAATAATCGAACAGACCATGGAATTATACAGAACCCCCAACAGAAAGGATCCAAGGAGGACAACACCAAGACACATAATAATTAAAATGGCAAGGATCAAGGACAAGGAAAGAGTTTTAAAGGCAGCTAGAGAGAAAAAGGTCACCTATAAAGGAAAACCAATCAGGCTAACATCAGACTTCTCAACAGAAACCCTACAGGCCAGAAGAGAATGGCATGATATACTTAATGCAATGAAACAGAAGGGCCTTGAACCAAGGATACTGTATCCAGCACGACTATCATTTAAATATGATGGTGGGATCAAACAATTCCCAGACAAGCAAAAGCTGAGGGAATTTGCTTCCCACAAACCACCTCTACAGGGCATCCTACAGGGACTGCTCTAGATGGGAGCACCCCTAAAAAGAGCACAGAACAAAACACACAACATATGAAGAAGGGAGGAGGAGGAATAAGAAGGGAGAGAAGAAAAGACTCTCCAGACAGTGTATATAACAGCTCAATAAGCGAGCTAAGTTAGGCAGTAAGATACTAAAGAAGCTAACCTTGAACCTTTGGTAACCACGAATCTAAAGCCTGCAATGGCAATAAGTACATATCTTTCAATAGTCACCCTAAATGTAAATGGACTTAATGCACCAATCAAAAGACATAGAGTAATAGAATGGATAAAAAAGCAAGACCCATCTATATGCTGCTTACAAGAAACTCACCTTAAACCCAAAGATAAGCATAGACTAAAAGTCAAGGGATGGAAAAACATATTTCAGGCAAACAACAGTGAGAAGAAAGCAGGGGTTGCAGTACTAATATCAGACAAAATAGACTTCAAAACAAAGAAAGTAACAAGAGATAAAGAAGGCCACTACATAATGATAAAGGGCTTAGTCCAACAAGAGGATATAACCATTCTAAATATATATGCACCCAATACAGGAGCACCAGCATATGTGAAGCAAATACTAACAGAACTAAAGAGGGAAATAGACTGCAATGCATTCATTGTAGGAGACTTCAACACACCACTCACCCCAAAGGATAGATCCACCGGGCAGAAAATAAGTAAAGACACACAGGCACTGAACAACACACTAGAACAGATGGACCTAATAGACATCTATAGAATTTTACATCCAAAAGCAACAGGATATACATTCTTCTCAAGTGCACATGGAACATTCTCTAGAATAGACCACATACTAGCTCACAAAAAGAGCCTCAGTAAATTCCACAATATTGAAATTCTACCAACCAATTTTTCAGACCACAAAGGTATGAAAGTAGAAATAAATTCTACAAAGAAAACAAAAAGGCTCACAAACACATGGAGGCTTAACAACATGCTACTAAATAATCAATGGATCAATGAACAAATCAAAATAGAGATCAAGGAATATATAGAAACAAATGACAACAACAACACTAAGCCCCAACTTCTGTGGGATGCAGCGAAAGCAGTCTTAAGAGGAAAGTATATAGCAATCCAGGCACACTTGAAGAAGGAAGAACAATCCCAAATGAATAGTCTAACATCACAATTATTAAAACTGGAAAAAGAAGAACAAATGAGGCCTAAAGTCAGCAGAAGGAGGGACATAATAAAGATCAGAGAAGAAATAAACAAAATTGAGAAGAATAAAACAATAGCAAAAATCAACGAAACCAAGAGCTGGTTCTTTGAGAAAATAAACAAAATAGATAAGCCTCTAGCCCAACTTATTAAGAGAAAAAGAGAGTCAACACAAATCAACATAATCAGAAATGAGAATGGAAAAATCACGACAGACTCCACAGAAATACAAAGAATTATTAAAGACTACTATGAAAACCTATATGCCAACAAGCTGGAAAACCTAGAAGAAATGGACAACTTCCTAGAAAAATACAACCTCCCAAGACTGACCAAGGAAGAAACACAAAAGTTAAACAAACCAATTACAAGCAAAGAAATTGAAACAGTAATCAAAAAACTACCCAAGAACAAAACCCCGGGGCCGGACGGATTTACCTCGGAATTTTATCAGACACACAGAGAAGACATAATACCCATTCTCCTTAAAGTGTTCCACAAAATAGAAGAAGAGGGAATACTCCCAAACTCATTCTATGAAGCCAACATCACCCTAATACCAAAACCAGGCAAAGACCCCACCAAAAAAGAAAATTACAGACCAATATCCCTGATGAACGTAGATGCAAAAATACTCAATAAAATATTAGCAAACAGAATTCAACAGTATATCAAAAGGATCATACACCATGACCAAGTGGGGTTCATCCCAGGGATGCAAGGATGGTACAACATTCGAAAATCCATCAACATCATCCACCACATCAACAAAAAGAAAGACAAAAACCACATGATCATCTCCATAGATGCTGAAAAAGCATTTGACAAAATTCAACATCCATTCATGATAAAAACTCTCAGCAAAATGGGAATAGAGGGCAAGTACCTCAACATAATAAAGGCCATATATGATAAACCCACAGCCAGCATTATACTGAACAGCGAGAAGCTGAAAGCATTTCCACTGAGATCGGGAACCAGACAGGGATGCCCACTCTCCCCACTGTTATTTAACATAGTACTGGAGGTCCTAGCCACGGCAATCAGACAAAACAAAGAAATACAAGGAATCCAGATTGGTAAAGAAGAAGTTAAACTGTCACTATTTGCAGATGATATGATACTGTACATAAAAAACCCTAAAGACTCCACTCCAAAACTACTAGAACTGATATCGGAATACAGCAAAGTTGCAGGATACAAAATCAACACACAGAAATCTGTAGCTTTCCTATACACTAACAACGAATCAATAGAAAGAGAAATCAGGAAAACAATTCCATTCACCATTGCATCAAAAAGAATAAAATACCTAGGAATAAACCTAACCAAGGAAGTGAAAGACTTATACTCTGAAAACTACAAGTCACTCTTAAGAGAAATTAAAGGGGACACTAATAAATGGAAACTCATCCCATGCTCATGGCTAGGAAGAATTAATATCGTCAAAATGGCCATCCTGCCGAAAGCAATATACAAATTTGATGCAATCCCTCTCAAATTACCAGCAACATTCTTCAATGAATTGGAACAAATAATTCAAAAATTCATATGGAAACACCAAAGACCCCGAATAGCCAAAGCAATCCTGAAAAAGAAGAATAAAGTAGGGGGGATCTCACTCCCCAACTTCAAGCTCTACTACAAAGCCATAGTAATCAAGACAATTTGGTACTGGCACAAGAACAGAGCCACAGACCAGTGGAACAGATTAGAGACCCCAGAAATTAACCCAAACATATATGGTCAATTAATATTTGATAAAGGAGCCATGGACATACAATGGCAAAATGACAGTCTCTTCAACAGATGGTGCTGGCAAAACTGGACAGCTACATGTAGGAGAATGAAACTGGACCATTGTCTAACCCCATATACAAAGGTAAACTCAAAATGGATCAAAGACCTGAATGTAAGTCACGAAACCATTAAACTCTTGGAAAAAAACATAGGCAAAAACCTCTTAGACATAAACATGAGTGATCTCTTCTTGAACATATCTCCCCGGGCAAGGAAAACAACAGCAAAAATGAGCAAGTGGGACTACATTAAGCTGAAAAGCTTCTGTACAGCGAAAGACACCATCAATAGAACAAAAAGGAACCCTACAGTATGGGAGAATATATTTGAAAATGACAGATCTGATAAAGGCTTGACGTCCAGAATATATAAAGAGCTCACACGCCTCAACAAACAAAAAACAAATAACCCAATTAAAAAATGGGCAGAGGAACTGAACAGACAGTTCTCCAAAAAAGAAATACAGATGGCCAAGAGACACATGAAAAGATGCTCCACATCGCTAATTATCAGAGAAATGCAAATTAAAACTACAATGAGGTATCACCTCACACCAGTAAGGATAGCTGCCATCCAAAAGACAAACAACAACAAATGTTGGCGAGGCTGTGGAGAAAGGGGAACCCTCCTACACTGCTGGTGGGAATGTAAATTAGTTCAACCATTGTGGAAAGCAGTATGGAGGTGCATCAAAATGCTCAAAACAGACCTACCATTTGACCCAGGAATTCCACTCCTAGGAATTTACCCTAAGAACGCAGCAATCAAGTTTGAGAAAGACAGATGCACTCCTATGTTTATCGCAGCACTATTTACAATAGCCAAGAATTGGAAGCAACCTAAATGTCCATCTGTAGATGAATGGATAAAGAAGATGTGGTACATATACACAATGGAATACTACTCAGCCATAAGAAGTGGAAAAATCCAACCATTTGCAGCAACATGGATGGAGCTGGAGAGTATTATGCTCAGTGAAATAAGCCAAGCGGAGAAAGAGAAATACCAAATGATTTCACTCATCTGAGGAGTATAGGAACAAAGGAAAAACTGAAGGAACAAAACAGCAGCAGAATTACAGAACCCAAAAATGGACTAACAGGTACCAAAGGGAAAGGAACTGGGGAGGATGGGTGGGCAGGGAGGGATAAGGGGGGGGAAGAAGAAGGGGGGTATTAAGATTAGCATGCATGGGGGGGAGGGAGAAAGGGGAGGGTGGGCTGCACAACACAGAGAGGACAAGTAGTGACTCTACAACATTTTGCTAAGCTGATGGACAGTAACCGTAATGTGGTTGTTAGGGGGGACCTGATATAGGGGAGAGCATAGTAAACATAGTATTCTTCAGGTAAGTGTAGATTAAAAATTTAAAAAAAAAAAAAAAAGAAAGAAAGAAAGAAAAGGGGGATTACTCCTTAACAGGATAAAACTATTGGTAAATCAAAGATCAACGCATGCTTTAAATATCCTTAATGTTGATCACTTAAAGGGTGTCAGATGATCAGCTATGGAGGTACTCTTTTCTGATAATATTCCTTTCTCTTAATTAAAAAAAAAAAAAAAAAAAAATCAGTTACTGTGTGCTGACCTCCAATGAGTTCTGCACAGTGGTATAGAGGGCATGTCAAAGTGTGGGCAAAGGGTCTGTTTGTTTCTACGCAGAAGATCAAGGCCTAGCTTGGATACCCAGAAAATGAACTAAGATACGATATGAGGAGGAGCTTCCGGCATCAGCACTCTCTGGAGGACTCGTGCCGGGGGATGATCATCAAAAAGCCTCCACAGGGATCCGGACGATGCTGCGGTTGTGGCTGCATCCAGCCCACCATCTCCTGGACTTGCCATGAGAAGGAGGAGGGAGATGTCTAGGCTGGCATGTGCATACAGTGAGACAACGAATTTGACTGGATCTGTACTGTTGGAACTCAACCAGGAGTTGGGAGGGGTGCAAGTTGTAGCACCCCAAAATCTCATGACTATAGACTATCTATGGTTAAAAGAACATATGGGATGTGAACAGATCCCAGAAATGGGCTGCTTTAATTTGTCTGATGGTTCAAGTACAGTTGGAAAATATCCATCATATCATAGATAAATTTTCACAAATGCCTAGGGTGCCTAAATGGTTTTCTTGGCTTCACTGGAGATGGCTGGTAATTATAGATTTGCTTTGTTTATGTCACCGTATTCCTATTATGTCAATATGTGTGTGCAAATTAGTTAGTAGTTTAAAACCTATACATACTTAAGGTACTATACAAGAAGATATGTCAAAGAAATAATCAATCCTCCCAAGTTTCCTTCATATGCTACATCTATAGCTTTTCTTCTTCCTTCCTAATTACAAACTTTAAATAGAATTCGTGCCTCATATCGAATTTACCGAGTATCATAATTCCTCCAGGTGGTAAAGATACCTCGAGACAAGTGCTGGGCATAGAAGCCACAGGGCATAAATCTGCAAAGAAGTAAAAAGCTAACCTTTGCAAACAATATGGCTTCTCTCTCACTTACCAACTTTACATTTCCCTGTATGGCCCCGGAAGATGACTGGTTAGCCAGAGACGGGTAAGATTCCTCAAGGGAGGAACAACCTAAGACAGGCACAGTCGCAGGGGGGCCATCAGGTGAGAATTTGGGGATCAACAGAGGTGAGGCTCAGAACCTCACCCCCCCTGCTTTGAGAGAAATCTTCTGCATCCGTGGATGTCTTGCTGCCCTTGTCTAGCCTGGATTAATACTTAGTCCATAGGCACACACCTGATCATCTGATCATCTACATTTGCCTTCTTACAGCACTAAACTATGTTTTCTACCTTTATCTTGCATCTACCTACCACTTCAGCATTTTATTAAAAATAAAAATAATAATAATAATAGGAGAAATGTGGGATCAACATATAAATCAAGTACAAAAATCAAATGAATATTCATATTTGACCTGATGGCTTATAGGTCATATTGCATGATCAAAACCGAAAGTTTCTGTGATGACTGCCCTTGTACTGTTCACCATGTAAGAATTTATTCACTCTGTAAGAATTCGTTCACCATGTAAGAACTTGTTCGTTATGCTTCAGAAGATTGGAGACTGACGAGAATTAGGCTTGAGATGGATTAATGATTGTACATTGAGCATTGACCCCCCTATACTGAATTTTATTGTTGTTAACAACCATTTGATCAATAAATATGAGAGATGCCCTCTCAAAAAAAAAAAAAAAAAAAAAAAAAAAAAAAATACATGCCATCAATAAATAATATGTATTTTTTAATATATAGGGTAACATTATGGAGATAAACAATGCAGGGTAAGGACAAGGGGAGTGTGAGGGGCTGAAATGTAGGGGGAATAGGTTGGATCTTTAATAGGGTAGTCAGGGGATGCTTCACTCAGAAACGTGATATTCGAGTGAGACTTGGTAGAGGTAGCATTGAGCCAGGAGAGTACTGGGAGAAGACCATTCCAAGCAGAGCAAACAAGTCCAAAAGGCCTTGAGATAGAAACATGTTATGTGTGCCCAGAACCCAGTAAGGCAGACCCTACGGGCTGAACATTTTAAGTGACCAGAGAGTTGTAGGAGATAATTTCAGAGAGATAATAAGCTTGGAATTACGTACAGACTGTGTAAGGCCTTAAAGACCATGGCAAGGACTTTTTTTTTACTGGGGGAAGGTGGTCAGTGAAATGCAAACTTACATGAAGTTTTTCACAAGAAAGAAGTGTCATGATCTGACTTACACCTTTTTTTCTTTAGGATAACTCTGTTTACTTTATTTAAACTAGATTATCAAAGTATAAGGGAAACCAGTCAGGTAGGATATCAACAATTTCATCAAGAAATGATCTGGCTGGGGCTAGAGTGATAGCAGTAAAGGTACTGATACATTTTGTTACATATTGAAGTTAGAGTCAACAAAATTTGATGGTGTAAAGTGTAAAACTGAGGCAGAAATCATGAATGACTAGAAGTGTTAAAAATATTATTTAAAACTTGGAAATAAGACAAAGGGATGATTGTTTCCCTTTCATATCAGATCATTTCCTCATAGGCACTGACAAAGATGACTTAATTCCCTAGAGTGTACACCAATGCTGAATTACTATTTACTATTGTGAAATAACTACACTACTATTATAAACTTTTGTCCAAAGATAGAGATACAAATATTTTCCTTCCAGTGGAGAATATAACTCAACAATTTGCTTATCCTGAAGATTATTAACCACTACTCTCTCCAACTTATTTTTCTCGTTTGCCTGACTGCCTGTATAACTTGTATTTCTCTTTGCATTGGCTTTACCTCTTTTGAGTCTTCAGTTCTTTTTGAATCAGATTTACCACCCTGCTGGTTCTCTTATGTGTAAGCTAATAAGGTTTTGATAGATTAAATAAATGTCTGCAACATGCTCACTTTATATGAGAGTCATGTTCGTATCTTTTTTAAAAATTATGTTTTGACAAAGGTTTTGAGAATGAGCAATTGAAAGAATGAAGCCACCATTTACTGAAGCAGGGAAGATTGTCAAAGATACGAAGTTGAGAGAGAAGATCAATAGCTCAGTTTTGAACAGGTTAAGTTTAAGTGCCTATTAGGAACCTTCATCTAGTGGAGTGTGGGGGCCCGGCCTACGGCCGAGGCTGAGCCCCACTCTAGCTGGACAATGCCCTAAAGATGGCGCCTGCTTCCTAGACACCACCCTTCCTGGCCCTACAGCTCAGCGCATAAGGAAGTCTCCATGATTGGCTTGTCCCCATTTCCGTGCTCGTGCTCATAGCATGCTTTTCACATGTTTCCAATAAGACTGAACCTGGCACATGATCAGTCAGCTGATTGGTTGGGATATGTTATATAAGCTGCTGCCCTGGAGGAAGTGGGTGGTGGTTGTTTTTTGCCTTTGCCTTTCACTAGATGGATGCTCGGACACCCATAATAAAGATTCCTAATGAACCAGGCCTTCGGTGATCGTTCTCCTGCCATTGCCCTAGGTGGCGGGACGCGATAGCTGATGCCGAAACCGGGGACAAAAACCTGGCATCCGAGGATGGAGTGGAACTTCTCACCCTGCGGCGATCCGAGTGGACACCCTTTGGAAGAGTTACATGAGTGACTGACATTTTGGAGAGTGGTGAGTATGGTCAGGGACAAAGTAAAAGCAACATCAGGTCTTGCGAATGCAAGCAATTGTGGTGTGTGTTTAGCCTTTGTGTTCCTTGTCTTGTTCTGTCTTAGTCTATATATGTCTCTGCGTTCCCTCATGAAAGAATAAGAGCGCTGTGGAAAGTTCGCAGGTAAAGCGACGTAGACTAAAGTTTGCGGGAAGTGACGAAAACCAGTTAGCGAGGACTCTCAGGCTGTAAGGAGACTCAAATCAGGGGTATGAGCACGGGCGCACGTAACCTCAACTTAGAATAGAGTCAACCTCCTTTCCTCCGCACTATGGGTTCAGAGGTGTCTAGGATGCTGGCGGAGGAACCACTCCGGGCACTCCTAAGGGCTAATGGAGAGGGGGAGGAAGTCCTGGAAGATGTCTGGGAGGAAAGATCCTCTGCTAGGACCTCAGAGTGGGGGTCCGAGCGAGGGGGATCTACAGATGAGGAAGGGGAGCTATCAGGGGAGGAATTAGAAAAGCATATAAGGAGACTTAGAATCGCCCAGAGGAAGGAACGCCCTATCCCCCGCAGTTATCCTTCCCTAACGCAGCTGAGGCAACAGAAAGAGGAAGAGGAGTCGGAGGACACCCCCCTCTCAACAAACCTGAAACCATCCTTGAAAATGGTGCCGTCAGCCCCCTCTCTTCCTCCAGCTTCATTTGCAGAACCGCCCCTGTATCACGTACAGTCCTGTCGTCGTACGTGTGATTGCAATCAAGGACTAGAAAGAGGGGGGTGGAGGGAGTGGCTGAGAGAACAAGGAAGTGCTGCTTTCCCTGTATTTGAAGACCCTAATACACAACAGAGGTATCATCAAGCCCTAGATTTCAAGGTCATTAAAAGTCTGAAGGAAGCATCCACAACGTATGGCCCCCAGGCAGCTTTCACTGTTTCTTTAGTGGAGTCAGTAGCTTCTCTTAACCTGATGCCCAGATGATTGGGCCAATGTAGCAAGAGCAGCCCTCTCTGGAGGTCAGTACCTGACATTTAAGATAGCCTGGCAAGAATTTTCACAGGACACGGCTCAGTATAATGCCGCAGCAGGTAATCATCAATGGAACTTAGACATGTTGATGGGCACGGGTCCATATTTGGGTCAACAGAATCAGGTAGGATTCCCCCCAGCGGTATATATGCAAATAGCCATGGCAGCAGTGAGGGCCTGGAAGATGCTGCAAGGCACAGGTGACCTACAGGGTCAGCTGTCAAAGGTGTTGCAAGGATCTAATGAGCCATATGCAGACTTTCTAGCCAGACTGATGCAAACAGCCGGTCGCATATTTGGTGATGTTGATACTGCTATGCCCCTTGTGAAGCAGCTGGCCTATGAGCAGGCCAACAAATGGTGTAGGGAGGCCACAAGACCCTGGAAGAACAAAGATCTGAGTACTTATATTAAGGTTTGTAGGGACATTAATGACAGCGTGGTGCAAGGACAGGTTATGGCCACAGCCATAACTCAGGGATTGAGAGATGCTCGTGGCAGGTCAACCCCTCCTGGGGCCTGTTTCTACTGCAAACAAATGGGTCATTTGAAAAGAGATTGTCCCAAGTTGAAGGAAGCCAATGAACCTGCTAGCAAGCCCAAACCAAGATTATGCCCAAGATGTAGAAAAGGAAATCACTGGGCCAGTGAGTGTAGGTCAGTGGTGGATGTGGAAGGCTGACCGCTGCCCCCTCAAGAGCCAAAAACTGGGAGGAGGGGCCCTCCACCTCAGGGCCCACAAATGTATGGGGTGGTTCAACAGATACCCAGAACTCACCACCCTTTGACTGATCAGGGAGTTCACCCAGCACCGAGGGATCACAGAGAGAAACAGCAGGAAGCACAGGAGTGGACATCTGTGCCACCACCAGGCTCGTATTGACCCCTGAGATGGGAGTTCAAGTTGTAGAGTCAGATTTTAAGGGACCTTTGGCAAAAGGAGTAGTGGGTCTCTTACTGGACCGGAGCTCCACTACTAAAGCAGGGTTAATAGTACACCCTGGAGTTATAGATCCAGACTATGAAGGAATAGTTAAAATTATGGTCTCCTCCCCACGAGGAATCATGGCTATTAGCCCAGGAGATCGCATTGCTCAAATTCTTATGCTTCCTAGCAAACATGATTTGTGTGCTCATAAAAATGCTGTTCGAGGACAGCAAGGGTTTGGGTCTTCTGGGGCTCCGATGGCTTGTCTTACATTGGATTTGGGAACCAGGCCCATGCACATCTTAGAAATCAGAGGTAGGCATTTCTCAGGATTGCTGGACACAGGAGCAGACCGTAGTATCATAAAGGAAGATGAATGGCCAAAGGAATGGCCTTTAAATGGAGCTGCACAAACCTTAAGAGGACTCGGGATAGCCCAAGCACCCCTATGTAGTGCTGCTTCACTGTCTTGGATGGACCAAGAAGGGCACGAGGGGATAATTCAACCCTTCATGCTAAACATACCCGTGTCCCTCTGGGAAAGAGATGTACTAACCCAAATGAATCTCAAATTGATCACGGAAACTTTCTACAGCAAACAGTCTAACTGCATTCTGAAAAGACAGGGCTACCCTGGGACAGGTGGACTTGGGAAGAACTTGTCAGATCGAGAAAAGCCCATTCCTTTGTCTAACATTATGCCCAGTCGACTTGGAGGGCCCAGGCTGGGTTTTTCCTCAGGGCCACTGAAGGAGAACAGCAAATAAAGATTCAGTGGTGATCTGAGAATCCTGTGTGGGTTCCTCAGTGGCCCCTTACTAAAGAGAAGAAGGAAGCAGCCCACACTTTAGTACAGGAGCAGCTTTCTGCCAAGCATATTCAGGCCTCTACCTCCCCCTGGAACACACCTATTTTTGTGATAAGAAAGAAAACAGGGAAGTGGAGGCTTTTACATGACCTTAGAGCAGTAAATAAGCAGATGGTGCTTATGGGCTCAATACAACTGGGTTTGCCACTGCCCATGGCCCTGCCTAAGGCATCTATCATTATATGGATGACATCCTTTTGTGTCATGAGAGCAGCAGGGAGCTAGAGACAACCCTCAGGGTCAGGGTATGGTGGAATGCACCCACCTCACCCTCAAGAATGCCTTATATAAACAAAAAGGGGAATAGGAGAAGACTTTAGATCCCCCAGAGACAAATTAAACATCATATTATTCATTTTAAACTTTTTAACACTGGACAAAAATGGCCGCAGTGCAGCAGAGCGGCACGACCAACAATCCAATCCAAAACACATGCCTAAAGTTTTGTGGAAGGATGTGTTGGAAGGAACATGGAAAGGCCCAGACCCAGTGATAATCTGGACCTGAGGCTTGGTTTGTGTTTTTCCACAGGACCAGCAGAACCCCCTTTTGGGTGCCTGAACATCTGATATGCAGAGTGGAAAACCCCAGAGCGGAGGTACAAGATGATCGCACTGCTTCTGCTCCTGCCATGGATCCTACAGCAGGTGATGGAGGAGCCAAGCTGCAACTGCAGCCACTGCCGCGCTATCACCATTCCTATGGCAGAGATGCTGAATGTTCTGTCCCAGGCCACTGCCTCGGCAATGACAACACAGAACATCATCAACGGCCATTTTAAGAATGGGATGGCCTTGGTCAACCAACGCATGAACCTTCTTCAAGAACAATTGGACCTCTTGGGGGAGGTTTTGTCTGTGGGCTGCATTCATTCTTATACGGGGGTGTATTACTGGTATTCCTTTTCATAATTATTCTAAAGCTGTCAACTTGTCCAGACAGTTAGGCAAGATGTTAACCACAAATTGGTCCAGTGAGCTTGACGAGCTCACCACTCAGCTATGGTTAGAAATTTTGAATATTAGCTCCAAGAAGGTAGAGATGCTCTCCGTAGCTCAAATAGCTGAAGCTGTGTTAAACGCCACCAAAGCCTGGTCAGGTGTAGCTGTCATAGGAATATTGCTAATTGTGGGCCTCCTCCTACTTGGGAGGAAAGTCTGTTCCATACAAAAACAGCAACGGGGAGAACGGAAGGTCCTGTTGCAGGCCATGGCAGCGCTAGAGGAAGGCATCTCCCCTAGAGTATGGCTTAATATGCTGGATCAGTAGTCAAGGACGGGTAAGATCGGGAGCTGCGCATATCAACCTAAGACAGGGCGCAGACCTAAGTTGTCTGTTGCCTGAGGACGGGTAAGAATGCCGCAGACTCCGGACGACCTAAGACAGGCATGATCCCGACAGCCCTTTGGTTATAAAACAATAAAGGGGGAGATGTGGGGGCCCGGCCTACGGCCGAGGCTGAGCCCCACTCTAGCTGGACAACGCCCTAAAGATGGCCCCTGCTTCCTAGACACCACCCTTCCTGGCCCTACAGCTCAGCGCATAAGGAAGTCTCCATGATTGGCTTGTCCCCATTTCCGTTCTCATGCTCATAGCATGCTTTTCACATGTTTCCAATAAGACTGAACCTGGTGCGTGATCAGTCAGCTGATTGGTTGGGATATGCTATATAAGCTGCTGCCCTGGAGGAAGTGGGTGGTGGTTGTTTTTTGCCTTTGCCTTTCGCTAGATGAATGCTCAGATGCCCATAATAAAGATTCCTAATGAACCAGGCCTTTGGTGATTGTTCTCCTGCCATCGCCCTAGGTGGCGGGATGCAATAGTGGAGATGTTGAATGGAAGATTTTGAACAAGGGAAGAGAGCTGTATTCAAGAAATGAAACTGGGAGCCACCAGTATTACAGATGGTCTGAAAAATCATAAGACTAGATGAGATCACTAAGGAAGTCTAAGTAGGAAAAAATATTCTAAGGAATGTGCCCTGAGGCAGGCCAACATTTGAGTTCAGGCAGCAGGATGAATAAGGGCAAGAAGTGGCTAGGAAATCAAAGGCTTCTGATGTCCTGGAAGCTAATGGAAGAAGGTGTTTCACGCTCTGTCAAGTGTAGCTGAGCGCTCGGGTAGGATGAAGACTGAAAATTGTCCACTGAATTTAGAAACATATTTGTCATTGGTGTCCTTAAGCAAAGCACTTTTGATGGATTTATGGGGTTAAAAGCCTAATTGGATAGAGTTTCAAGGACAATGAAAATAAAGCAATTAAAGGGCATGAATCCTGACAATTCTTGGGCTGATTTCACTATCCAAGTATACAAGGAAGTTGAGCTTGAGGGGAATGCAAGGAGCTAGAGGGATATTTTTAAGATGAGAGAGATTTCTATTCATTTGTATGCTTATGTGGGTGATCAAGTTGATAGGAAAAAATAGAAAGTACCAGAGAAAGAAAAATGGTTAGAGCAAAGTTCTTAAGTAGATGAGAAAGGAGAAGGCCTAATGTACAAATTAGAAGTGGCCTTATTTCTTAGTAAGGGTTGTCCATCCATAATGAGTATAGTCTGAATATATGCGCATAGATTCAGGTGCAGGTTCACAGTTATGCATGTGAAGTAAGACCAGTCAGCCTGACTGTGTGACTGCAATCAGATACATTCTGCTATAAGGGTACATACAATATATTGTGATCTGGAAGTTTGATCAACCGTGATGGAGCAAGTGAGGCTCAAAGGACTTGAGGAGGTACAAAGAAGTGATTGTAGTGATGGACGAAAGAATGAAAGCAGTATGGACATTTCTCAATAAATAAAAAGTTAATGGGAGTGACAGAATAAAAAGTTAATGGGAGTGAGAGAGTAAAAAAGTGGCCTATGGGATCTTGTGATATTAATGTGGAAGTCAGAGAACTCTACGGAGTAAGCTACGGCATCAGAAAACAGGAGAGAGGTGGGATTGGAAAGCTAAATTCTGGTAATTCAGATTATAGATTATTAATTATCCAGTTATACAGTCTAGATTATGACTATGAAATTTAGTGGCTAAAATAGGGTGGAGACCCAGAGTCAGTACCATGAAAAAGGAAGAAACAGAGACATAGAACACACTAAACAGTGAATAAGTAGTCACCCAGAGTTTAACTGGTGTGGTGGAGTGAGAACTCAGAAAGTCTGGCTCTAGAGTCCATGCTCTTCAACAGTACCTTATAATGTCATGCAATTATTCAGTTATTTGTAAAGTAAGTTGCATTGCTTTTAATTGCCTAAATTAGAAAAATAGGAAGCATTGTAGACATATTTATTTTGTATACTAGAGTAGATGGTCTTCTAAATAACTTTTTAAATAACCATTTTTTCTACTCCCCAAAATAGCATTTTCCAAGTGAATAATAATCACCTTTTTGTCCTTTCACCAAGAACACAAACAGAAAGTAAATGTGGCAGTATAGAAGGTAACACAACAGTAAAACAAGTGGCTGACACGTTAAGATGAATATAGAATGAATCAAATGATGAATGCAAAGAGAAGGGAAAACATTTAAAGAAAGTGTACAAGGAAAGGGAGAAAAAAGCATGTTCAGGAGAATGAGAAAAACTCACAAGGCTTTGCCTGGGGATCAGAAAAGCCTACATATAGTAATAATAATGAATAACCCTTGGAAAGAACTACTCAAGAATTTTTACTATAAAAGAACAAAGCAGGATGACTAGGGAAAAAATATAATTAAGATACACCAGTCACTCCTGGTTGATAAACTACACAGGCTCCTTGGGACAGGGGTTTATTTGGAATTTCTAAAATTACTCACATTAATGTCTAATATCAACAAGGCAAGAAATAAGAAGTGTTGGTGAGGATAGAAGAAAAGGGAACCTTTGTACACTGTTGGTAGGAATGTAAACTGGTACAGACACTATGGAAACCAGTATGAACATTTCTCAATAAATAAAAATAGTAATAAAAATTCTGTTTGGCTCAGCAATTCCACTTCTGGGAATTTACTTGAATAAAATCACTAATTCAAAAAGTATGTTCTGCATTCCCATGTTTATCAAAGCATTATTTACAATGACCAAATATGGAAGCAACCTAAGTGTCCATTGATAGATAAATGGATAAAAAAGAAGTGGTACATATATACAATGGAATATTACTGAGCCACAAAAAAGAATGAGATTTTGCCATTTGCAATAACATGGATGGACCTAATGGGTATTCTGCTAAGTGAAACAAGTCAGACAGAGAAAGACAAATACTGCACAATTTCACTTTTATGTGGAATCTAAGAAATAAATGAACAAGCAAAACATAAATGGACTCATAAACACAGAAAAAGACTGGTGATTATCATTGGGAGAGGGTTAGGAGTTGGATAAAATAGGTGAAGGGGATAAAGAGGTACAAACCAAATAGAAATTTACTCAAAACACAAAGAACAGACTGGTGATTGTCACAGGGGAGAGAGTGAGGGGATAGGTGAAATACAAGAAGGGGAAAAAGTGAATCAGTGAGAATGCTTGATATCTTGATGTGGGTGATGATTCCATGAGACACACATACACATGTCAAAATTCATCAGCACCATACACTACACTGTACACTAAGATATGCGAATATTATTGTAGGTACCACAATTTTTGAAAAAGAAAATTACATTAACATTAACATTTTTCTACAAAATACAGCCTATTTGTAATTTATTGTGTAAAGTTGAATTTATCTGATAAATTTATTAGTTTATTCATGCTATCTATATCATAACTTTCAAGTAATGCTTTTGTTTGTTTAAGACCCAAATACTGCTTGTATTAGTAATGCCTGAATCCAGGTGAGCCTACGGAACATACAACAGTAACCAGAGCGTCCAGAGGTGGAGGCACTCAAGCTGGTGCTCATGAAACCTCCTTTCTTCAACATTAGTTACAGATTTAATATCTGAAAATGTTTGGTTACACAATTGCTCCTCTCTTGATATAAACCGAAGCGCTCATCCAAGAGGTTGGCTCAACTCTTTTTTTTTTTTTTGTCAGTAGAGCATTAAAAAGATCATAATCTCAACTAGACAAGTATCATGTAGATTTCTCACTGTGATGACAGAAATGGAAGAAAAAATCTAATACTTGACACTGTGAAGTGTCAAGCAATTTATTAATGACTTGTCCACACCATCATCTCATAAAGGTGATCCTGTCATTTTTCCATGATTTTAGAGGAAAAAAGACTGAGAGCAAATGTTAATTACATACTGTCAGTTTTATAACGATGACAAATAGACAACGGTATTGGAATGGTGTTATATAAACAATTCAATTAAGAAAAGATCTCTAGCTGTCCTTGAACAGAGCACATACACATTTGTTCTGTTCATTTAACTAGCAGGAAATATTGTTCCTTAATTCCAGTTTACACATTCCTAGTCATTTTCATAACAGCACTGAAAGAAACCAAAAGGTACATTTCTAGGGGATTACAGAACTTCTCAGATAGTCCTAATCACTTGAAGAGCATTACTAGGTGTGAGGCTTAAGGCCAAAATATGCTAATTATGCACAAAGGCACTCTCTATCTTTAAGAAAGGCATCTGAACAGGATGGAACAGTATCTCCACATATATCCTATTCTATAAGAACTTTAAGGATTTATAGTTATCAAATAACTTGAAATTTTAGAATGTATTTTTGGTTGCTTGTAGAAGAGGCCTTAGTCAAATTACAGTTTCATGACAATGGTACTAGAAAGCTTTTAGAGTTTGTGCCACAATTTTACTTCCAAAAATGTAGTCCCACTGTTTATTTTGATCTATAAAAATTTCCATTTTGGACAGCTTAAAGTTCTAGTCCCTTAATTCCCCACATTCTCCACATACACACACATCCCATTACACATTTGTCACATCCTCTGTGATGTGTATACCGCCAAAGTTTGGGTGGACTGTTATCTTATTTATGAAGTCCCAAAGTCTTGATGAGCATATGCAAACTTCTTTCTCCTAGAGAGAGCAATCTCCACAAATCATTTTCTTTCTTGGTCAACTAAGAATCATGGTCTGTTTCACAGGCCTGAGAATATATCTAAGGATTATGTTTGCCACCTGAATTAAAAAGTATCTCAGTATTTCTTAACAGAAAAATACTTGTAACTGACCTTTTTAATGTTTGTCAAATCTCCTAGATACTCCAAACTGTTTCATGTCCATTATTTCTCTTCAATTAACTTTGAGAAAGGGGAAAGTGAATGCAAATATCCATTGGTTTCTCTTTGTTCAGGTGTTGGTCCTTAATAATATTGCAAAGTTTGTTTACTTAGTACTCAAGTGGTCAGAACTCTCACAGTTAAAAGTGACAGATGAGCCATAACACATGTTTAAACTGTCTAAGTCCTCACTATGGCAAGATGGCTGCTGAAGCTCCAGGTGCACTGTATTTCATGGGACCTACATCATCACTGCAAGAAAAAACTTCATGTGCAAGAAAGGAAAAATGTTGACTCTTACATAATAACATAATAGTTTCTTATGACATAAATAGCAAAATGCACCCCAATTTCAGAGAAGTTAAAATGGTGGTGAAAGTAGGGCATGCTAGAATCAATGAACTACAATAGGCCATTATCTCAACAACTCCAAGTAATAATAGAGTTTATAACCTTTTATCAGGTAGAGATGGTCTAAAATAAGATTGTCCTCATCTCTGAATGAATTAGAGTGGCTGGCCAGGGAAATAATATATGCTGATCAATCTCACTGAAATCTCATTGGCTAAGAGGGAGGAGGTATGGTTTTCATACCCCTTAGACTCGCCACCCAGGGTTATGAAGAGAATGAATTGCAGATCCACTAGAGTGCAGCTTCTGTGAGTCAGTGCGGGAGTGAGCAGAGAACCAAAGGAAACTGAAAGACAGGAAGCAGAATCAGAGGTGGATGTAGAATTTAAGAGCTATTTGAGATTCAGTCATTAGTCACAGAGTTTCTACTCTGTAGAGTAGACACTAAGGTGCATTTGCATTTATTACCATTTTGAAAGTAGAAATGAATTCAGCAACTAAAGCAGCTAGAGCAGCAAGAACAGCAAAATAATGAAAGAGAAAGTGTACAGGACATCAGGATATGTATGGCCCCAAAGAGCCAATTATTTGCAGAGAGGGCAATGACACCCTAATAGAAATATTAAAATACTGAGCACTCAGCATTCCTAAGAGAATGAGTTTAAGTCTTTGGTAACACACATTAAAAGATGACTAAAAGGCTGGAAGGGACGGAAACTAATATATAAGCATCTGTTGAATGTCAAACAATAAACTACACACAATTTCATTTAGACTCCACAGCAACTTTGGGAGGTGGATATTATTGTTCTGTATTACAGATGGAAAAAACTGATGTAAAGAGGAGTTAAATATTTTACTTAAGGGAACATAGTAGAAAAATGAGAAAAGCAGAAGTGTGTACTAAGCAGTCATTCATAACTTCAACAAATATTTACCAAGTAGCTGCTATGCTCCAGGTACTTGCACTTGCTCAATCTTAGACAAAGTCCTTGACAAACCTGTAATAAGAATAAATGATTAGATATAAAAGAAGGGATCAAAAATATAGGGAAAGTAATAGGAAGAAAGAATATGCTGATTTTGAAAATAACTAAATAGAACTTCTAGAAATGACAAATATCATCATGGTGATTCCTTTTAGATGCAGTAGATAGGCTCATAAAATAGCTGACATTTCCTGGGTACTTACTATCTATTATGTTCTGAGAACTCACTCTATTCTTACAACCTAGCTTTAAGATGGGTATTATTATTGTCCACATCACAGAGATGAATAAAGATGGGAAAGAATTTGCCCACAGTCACACAGCCAACTGGAGATGCCAGGATTTGAACCTGAGCTTCCTGACTCAAGAGTCTTCAGACATTTTTATTCTTAAAAAAAATTAATAAAAATATAAAGGTAGAGATATAATTCACATACCATATAATTCACCCATTTAAAGTATACAATTCAAAGGTTTTTAGTAAATTCACAGAATTCTATAATCATCACCACATTCTAATTTTAGACATTTTCATCACCTGGGGAAAAAAAACATGCCCACCCCCCACCTCCCCCAGTTCAAAGCAACCACTAATCTATTTTCTGTAGTTTTGCTTACTCTGGACATTTCATATAAATGCCACCATACAATAATACAATATATAACCTTTGTTTCTGGCTGCTTCCCCTTAGCATAATGTTTAAAGGATTCATTCATCCATGTCGTAGCATACATCAATACTCCATTCTTTTTTATTGACAAATAATATTTCATTGTGTGGCTAGACCACATTTAATTTATCCATTAATTAGCTGATAGGCATTTGGGTTGTTTGAAATTTTTGTCATAAACTGAATGCAGCTATGAACGTTCATGTACAAGTATTGTGTCAACATATGTTTTCATTCCTTTTGGGTATATACATAAGAAAAGAATGACAGGGTCATATGGTAACTTTCTATTTAACATTTTGAAGAACGACCAAATAGTTTTCCAAAGTAACTACACCAGTTTGCACATATTTTACATCCTAGTGGGTGTGAAGTGATAACATCTGGTGGTATTGATGTGCATTTTCTATTGACTAGTGATACTGAGCATCTTTGCAGGTGCTTTATTGGCCATGTGTACACCTTCTCTAAAGAACTGTCTATTTAGATCCTCTGCTCATATTCTGGATACAGGTCTTTTTCATTGCCTTCAACATAGCTCTTAGCAAGAAATCTGTGGATGGGGTAGAAGATAAAAGAGGGAAAGAGAGGTAGTTATCATTAGATGGAAAACCATAAAGCCTGTGATACGAAGTCCAGAAAACACTCATAGAAAAATTCTCCTTCCACTCATTTCCCCAGAAAGGTTAAAAGTCCCACTAGATACTTTTCTTAGGTTCAAAGAAATCACAAATAACATGATCAATCTTTTTAAATGCTTTTTTTAAAGATACAAGTATTTAAAGAAGTAATCGTTAGATAGAAGGAAGTGAAAAGCAGGATAGAAGAAGTCAGGAGAGAAATGTTTGAGAAAACTAGAAATGTCATAGAATGAAAGTTACAACAATTAAAAAAAGAATAAACTACAAAATAGAGTAAGAGACACTGTAGGAAACTAAAAATAATCACCAACATGAAATAAAATAAATATGTGAGGTACATCTTTATTAAAAAGATGATGAGAATGATAAAAACATACATATAATCAGCATTTCTATAAAGAGAACTTAGGGAGTACAAAACTATTTAAACTTTTAATGGAAGGAAAGTTTATTTAATAAACAAAATCTGCTCCTAGCCAGGAAACATGGACACAGCAATATGAATACAAGACATATCTTAGTAAAATTACTAAACATTAAGTTCAAAAGAAAAAATATAACTCTCCAGAAAGGAAAAGCTGATGTAAAATGAGAATTATCCAGATTGGCTTCCAAATTTTCTATGGCATCACCCCATGTCTGAAGACAATGAAAAGTTGCCTATAGTGTGCTGAGTGAAAGAAAGTGATGCAGCGGCTTCATGCCCAGCAGAGTGGCCTGTCGTTAAGAGCCAAAGAGAATGCAGCACTCACAAGCCTTTCTTGTGAAATTACTGGGCAATGCAAACCAGCCAACCGATAGGTGACTCAAAATAATAATCTCAGATAGACATAATGGTCAAAGGCTAATAAAGAACACTGAATCTTTTTAACTGTAGATTTCAACATGGGAATTATGGTTGTAGGCAGAATTCAAATGTTAGGAGCTTTGACAAACACATAGTCAATAAAATATTTCAGAAAATGGTGGCCAGGAGAAGGGAGAGTCTCTAAGTGCATTTTATGTAGTTTTTTTCCTTAACCAGTAATTTTTAAGAGAATTCAATCGAATTTAAAAAATAAATTTTATTTTATTTTCCAAGTGAAATATAGTTGATATACAATATATTGATTTCAAGTGCACACTTAGTGATTTGACAATTATATGCACTATTAAACACCATTATAAGAGTAGTTGTCATCTGTCAACATAAAAAGATATTACAATTTTATTGACTAGATTTTCTATGCTGTACTAAAAAGCAAATTTTAGAAGAGAGGGATTCCTCATTTTAAGGGAGCTGATGATTGAAAATCATCATATGATATATCTTATTAGTTTTGAGTAAATATTTTAATTTGATTGTCTGTATCACTATTTTACTTACAGATAAAAAAAAAATTAGGTATGGCACCCCCAATCAGCATATGCCTTTTAAGCATGTATTGATATAAATGTTCTCCCTTGATTTGTTAATATGATTAGTTTCAGTAATACATTTCTTGATAATGAGCTGTCATCATACTTCTTGAGTAAATCCATCTGAGTGTACCCTTCTTTGATGGACTGCTCAATTCTGTTGACTAACAAATCATTTAAAATTTTTACATTTCATTTTTTTTAATGTATATGTAGTTTTGAAGGTTCTTGTAGTCCCTTATCAAGTAAAACCAGCCTTATAAATCTCACTAGAGATTTTCATCTTTTTCCAAGCTTTAAAATAGTTTAAATAATAGTATACTTATCTATTTTTTTAAACAGTAGCCTTGTTAATGGTACATCTTACATTATTTTCTTAATCTCTTCTATAGTTATTATCTGCTCAGGTTTTCTATTTTTACTTAAGTTAGTTTGGGTAATTTCCTTAAAAATCACCCAAATCCTTTCGGCTAGTTCCACTTGGCTTTCAAATTTATTACCACAGAATTGCAAGATAGTTCTCCTAATCTCCGCCAAATCTTTTGTTATATGTTCTTTCCTCCATCCCATGCCAATACATCAAGAAGAGATCCCTAGAATTCTTTTACTGCCCTACTTCACAGTCACATCTAAGATCTTTAGAAGCCTAATTCCTTAATTCCTGGGTTTTACTAATCTACAACAGAGGTGAAGTTTCTTCAGTTTAGAATTTTAAGTCAAAAAACTGCACCCAGGCAAAATTATCTTTGATCATCCTTGACCACAAGATGAAGTCATTCTCTTGATTTTACAAGCCTTGCTGTTTACGTAATATGTACCTTTAAACACTAGAATCATTTAACAGTGGAGACACACAACACTATCAGAGGTATGTGGGATATACCACTGATTGAAGGAACAAGTCAGTTTTCATTTCAAGGGTTTCTGCTTATTAAGTGAAATAAAGGATGAAATAGGTTGCAGTATTTAACTATCTCCTTTCTTCTTCCTACTTCCACACCAAAAAATTTAGCTCAAGACAACTGTTGGGTTTCTCCATTGCAGAATTAATGTATCATCTATTCAAACTTAATATTTAAAAACATAGAGTCACAACATCAACTTCAATTTATTATCTATTACTTTTTCTTCTTGAGATCCTGAACTCTTCTTTGCTTTTCATTTAGGGCACAGATTAGAGTATATTTTGCAGAAAAACTATAAAGCAGTAAACGTCCTGAACTCTTGAAGTTTTGGAAATGTCTTTCCTTTGTCAGGTTACATGGATGATACTTCGACTGGGTATATGATTCTTGCCCTGCAGTCTCTCAGTCACCTATTAAAGTAACTCCACTGTTTTCTAGTATCCAATGTTGCAAATGAGATGCTCAATACTGGAAAGCTGCTATTTTGTTTCTGGGCTATCTATTCTGTAAACCTATAAGATTTCCTTTTAATTTTTGAAATCCTGTAAAGTCACTAAAATAAGCTTTGGCATACGACTTTGTAAATTACAGATCTTCCTCAATGTATGACAGGGTTACCTTCTGATAAACCCATCTTAAAATGAAAATGTCCTAAGTTGAAACATCATAGCTACTATGACTGGCTGAACTTAAATGTGCTCAGAACATTATATTAGCCTACAGTTGTGCAAAATCATCTAACCCAAAGCTTCTTTTATAATAAAGTGTTGAACATCTCATGTAACTTACTGAATACTGCACTGAAAACAGAACAGGTCCAGAATGACCTGCGTTGGTTGCTCATCCTCGAGATCATGTGACTGACTGGGAGCTGTGGTTCACTGGAGTATTTGTATATTGCTAGCTCCGGAAAGGATCAAAATTCAAAATTCCAGATACAGGTTTTACTGAATGTGCATTGCTTTTGCACCATAAATAAGGTAAAAAAAATCTGGAAGTTGAACCCTTGTAAGTCAGGAACCATCTGTAATTCTTCCTAGTTCTCAGGAGGGATCTCCAATCAGCAGACCCAAATCCATTTTCACTCCAAGTCAGTTTTTTCTTGAATTATTTATTACCACTCTATTTCTTCATTTTTCTTCCTATGGAACTCCTGTTATTTGTATGCATGTTTTCAGAATATGTTCTCTAAGACTTTTATCTTTTGTTTAATGACATTCAACACTTCGTATTTTCGTTCTGTGTTAGAATTTTCTACCACTTGATCTTCAGACAAGAAACTTGTTTATCATCACAGATCACTGACTCTCCACTTCAGCAGAGAGTTGTTGTTTTTTTTTAGTGTGTGATCTGATTGCAAATACTGATTTGTTTACATTGTCTTCTGACTCTTCCATTGATTCTACAACAAAGGGAATCACTCTTTCTCTCAGTAACCAGGTCACCTTAATTATTGTTCTTTGCTTATGGATTTATGTCCCCATAACATGTGTGTGGTTCAGACAGTGATGATATCTTTATTATTGCTCTTTTCCAGGTTAGAACCACAGTCCAGAGATTGGCAGAGGCACAATATTTTCTACTCCGTGGTTGGTAGTCAAGGTATTGGTAGCTATTAACACTTTGATGAGAGGCACGAAGGAGCACTTTGACTTCCAGTTTCCTCCCAGTGCAAGTAAGAGCTCTGTTCATATTCCAGAGCCAGGAGCAATTCAGCTGTAAGTGCAGTTGGTGGGGATTCCCAGGTTTGTATGGGCCCTTCCCAGAAAACAGAGGAAGTGGGCAGGTGCTGCTAATCCCAGAGCAAATGAAGGTATCTTTTTAGTGACCGTGTCAGGATCCAGGAAAGCCAGGTCTCCCTCCCAGACCTCATGCTTCTCCACTGCCATTGATTTCTGGACAAGTAATTCCTATACCTGTGTAGGTATTTGATACCTACTAAATATTTGTTAAGTGAATTATTTAATACCACTTAAGTCGTCTGAGAGCCAGGGCAGTGAGCACAGCCTCTCTTCCCTGGTCAGGTGAATGTCCTACTCAAGCTGTTTCTCCCTGAGGCCATACTGCTGTCCTTATGTTTGATAAGGTGATTAAACTACCTCTGTCTGCATGCGTGGTCTTTCTATGCAAATTTCTTCACATATTGTCATTTATGACTGTTGATTTGATTAGCAGCATCACCTCTAGAAAAAGACTTCAGCCTTCTTGTTGGTGCCTCAGTTTCTCTAAACAAAATGAGTATAAAATGACATTTGTTTATAAAGTCTTTTTATCTTATAAAAGTATAAAATGTCATTACTTTAATATTAGGTTTTCTGATGATAAAACTATAATAATACTATACTGCCTTTAGTGCCTTTCATCTGAGAATGTCAAAGTGTTTCATAAACCTCTTCTAATTAATCAAGCCTCCCAGCACCATTATAAGGTAGGGACAGTATTATTATCTCTATTTCATGGAAACAGTGGGTGACTGGGTCATAGACTGAAGGACAGACTCCAGTCAGGGAAATGGCGGAGCTTGAGCAGAGGGAGCTGTGTCTGGCCTTTGTTCTTAAAGATGCCCACCCCATCTGAAGGGCCTCTCTGCCTTCATGACAAATAATTATGCACTATAAAAATTTTATTTTGCCCTCTGGGAAGAAGGAAATACTTCCCACTCATTCTTCTCTTCTGCTAAGTATCATCTTGGCCAAAGGGAGAGAAGTGAAACAGCCTCATCTCTCTGCATCTCAAGAACACAGATCCCCCAAAAGCAAGTGGCAAAACCATAGAGAAGGTGTTCATAGATTTTTGAGTTTTTATACACATAATTTGTGTAAAAACTCATTGTAAAGCAGTATATCTTACTAATATATTGTTTTTAATCATGAAAATACTCTCATACATTCATTGATTCAGCAAATATTTATTAAGCATTTACTGTGTGCCAGAGACTTTTCTAGGCAATGGGGATACAGCAGTGAATAAAACAAAGTCATTGCTCACAAAAAAAAAGCTCACATTTTAAAAGGAATGTGAGTGGTAGCTGTCAATCAGCCAAAAATCACATGTATAGTAAGGAAAGCTAAGAAGAAAAATAAAACAAGGCAGGGAGAAAGAGGAATAGGGAGGCCATGCTATTCTATATAGATGCCAGGAAGTTGGCATTTCAATAGAGTCATAAAGGAAGTGTGGTGGGAGAAGAGGGGAACAGTTTGTGCATATGTGAAGGGAGATTTTTGTGGCAAAGAGAACATAAAGGACAAAGCTCTTGAGGAAAGAGCGTGCTTGGCACATTCTAAGGTCAGCAAGGAAGCCAGAGTGGCTGGAGGGAAGCAAGCAAGGTGAAGAACGAGATGAGATGAGAAGGGGAGACAGAGGGGTGGTAGGATAGAGTAGCCCTCAGATCACATAGAGCCTTACTGATCTTGGGAAGGGTTTCCATTTTTATTTTGAGTGACCAGTGAAGCAATCAGATGGCTTTGAGCAGAGGAGTGACATGATCTGACATATGATTTTAAAAGGTCTCTCTAGCTGCCCACAAGGAAGGAAGCAAGAGGTGGCTGTATCAGAGTGTAGCAGTGAGACCCCAGAGGATATAAACTAAGTAGCAGTTGGATACCTGAGTCTTGAACACAAAGAGGGGGATTGAGCTGGGCACATAAATGGGGGCTGGGCAACATCGCCAAGCAGGCCAGTGTAGAAGGGCTTGGACAAGGAGTCCGAGGCTTAGACTTTGGCACTTCAGGGTGTATGGGTGGGGAACTGAGGAAGATCCTGCAAAGGAGACCAAGGAGGGACCAGGAAGGTAGGAGAGGAACCAAGAAAGCAGTGTCCCAGAGGCCAAGTGGGAAAAAAAAACGTTTCAAAGAAGAGAGAATCAACTGCCTGAAATGCTGAGGAAAACTACACCTCAAAATTTAACATTAAATAATGTAGCCTGGCTCTCACTAGAGGCCTTTCAAAGACAATTTCAGGACAATGAGAATGATAAAATCTGGTTGTAATATAATTTTTCTTGGTGGGAATCTCTTTTTCCCCTGTTACCAAATTCTCTAGTAATAATTTTGGTGAATTATTGTCCTGATACATTATTTCCTCCCATTGCAGGTCTTGACTGCTGGAAGCATAATTGACCACAGTAAAGTGGCTACCAGAACACCCTTCAGTTGAGCAAAATTTGGATAGCAAAAAATCCACATAGGTCATACAACTTTTTCCCTCTCAACGTAGACCTGGATGGTCGGGATAAAATAGGGGTGAAGGTAAAACTGACCCACTTTCCAACAGTATGGGAAATTAGATACCCAGGCTAACCCTTTTGATGAATAGAATTACTTTTTTTTCAATATTTCAAAATGGATTCAGTCATTTGGCAAAAAAATCAAGTACTCTGTAGAGGCAAAAAAAAATTTAAAAAGGAAAAGCAGGAACCCAAGAGGGAAGGCTGTTTTGCACCCTTTTATATTCCCTAGATGTAGAAACTGAGGCAGGAATTCAGATGAATGAATATAGTCTAGGTTAAAATCTAGTCTTGTTGTGATAAACGGAGCAGAAAAGGCAAGAGAGCTGAGCACAAATTGCACTGCAGTGCTGTTCTCTGCGAGAGAGAAGACGACCATGTTTTGGAAGCCTGTACCAGTCAGTTACTGTCCATGGGCCAATGCAGGCAACCTCCTGAGTGAGTCAGCTTCCATCAGCCCTACCTGCAACGATCCTTCACAAAAGAGAGGCAGCTGTGAACTTCCAGCAGCCAAACACAACAACTGGAGGATGGAAGCACCTGCCCAGTAAAGAGATCTGAGGAGGTAATTTTCTGAGTTACCACAGTGCCATTACTGACCACTGCTCATCTCACTCAGATGCATTCCTTTTCACATTAAGTTTATTCCAACTAGTTACAACATCTCCAGAGTACTATGAATGAACATAATTCCTGGGAAAACTTACAAGGGAAGCATTGGAAACAATAGAGCCCCCCTGCTGCCCATGATCGCTAAGACAAAACTGATAACTGCTAGCTTTCCATCACCCTAGTATAACACTTCTGCAATCTAATGGTGTGTCTAATGGGGTAACCCAGATTCTTACCCGGAGGGAGTTAACCCTCTGATTATAATGGTTTCATCTAGGGCATGCCCAAACAACCAAAATGGGCATAGAGTTACCCCCCAAATGCTCCAGTGGTTCATCTTTATAGTAGGCACATTGTATCCAGCCTCCACATATAACAGCCATCTTAATTCATGAGGTGCAGGATCAGTCACACCTGAGAATGTATCTCTTTTCTGTGCCTGCTCTTCTACCCAAAATAAGCAGATAGCAACTGCATCTTTAAATCTAGGCAGACTTTTATTGTCTCTTTTGGGGGATGCACCCTATCTGCCCTACTAATCAAGACTTCTATATCGCTGACCCTAAACTTGTGGGGACAGGAAATACAACTTCCCCCCAGGTAGTTTGCTGGGAAAGAGAGTAAAATGGGCCACTTCTATTTTCACCCCTTGATTTATGAACCTATTTATTCTACCTTTGTGGACAGATCAGGAAATAGAGGCTGTCAGTTGAAGGAGTGTACTATGTTCTAAAGGATAGCCCTATGTGGGTCTCCTGGGGCTCCAGCCAGATCTTGGCTGATAACAAATCACATCTGCCCCATCACTAGAAAATAGCCTTCAGCTATAGGAGCTGCCTGACCCAGAAGGCTACGCGTGCCTCCATTCCGGGCTGTGGGTAAACTTCAGCCAATGATTAACTCACACAATGTACAAAAAGCACCCTTGTTTAATACAGAACTAACTCTGTGATAGAATTTGTGCTCCAGATGTTCCCCATGGGATCAGATTAAAACTAGTCTCCAGTTGAAACCAATCTTGCTTAGCTTCTCCCCCTGCCCTAACCAGCATCAATCAGAGCCTTTCTCCTGAGAACCCTCCCCTAATAAATCACCTGAACTAGAGTCTCTATTTCTGTCTTTCCCTCTAAGAAACTGGAGTAAAGAAGGCACCTCATCCTTGCAAAGCAACGTTTCTATGTGTACAACAGATACGTCTTTAAAAAGCCAACTCACTGCCTGAAGAGAGTTGAAGAGGATTATGCCATGAAGAACAAAGGAAATAAATATGTGGGTAAATATAAAATAATATCTTTCTTTTTAAGAATTCTTTAATAGTGCACAAACTAAAGTGAAAATTAATACAAAATATTATACCTGTACAAGTAAATATATGACATCAACATCATGAAGGATGAAAGAAAGGTAATTGGAATTATACTGTTGTGAGGTTCTTATGTTGTACCTGGTATTATAATGTTAATTCAGATAGGCTTCGATAACTTAAAGATGTAATCTCTGAAGTAGTCACTAAACAATATCAAGAGGCAAAGCTAAAAAAAACTATCAGAAGACCTAGAATGGAATCCTAGAAAGTAATTGATTAGGTAACTGTCAGACTAGTTAAATGTCCAAGACTTAACTGGCTATCGCTTGAAAGAGATGCACTTTAAATGTAAAGGTGTACACAAGTTGAAAAGTAAAAGGATGAAAATAAACATACCATCCAATCCTTAAATCCAAGCAATTTAGTGTGTCTAGATTATCTCAATACAAGAAGTACTACCCAGGGAAGAGGGTTACTTTATAATGATAAAAGACTTATTCATTAGGAAGACATCATTCTAAATGTGTACTCACCTAATACGCAGTTTAAAAATATACTAGGCAGAAATGGACAGAACTAATAGTAAAATTAATCCACAACCATATAGGTGGATGATCTCAAAATACTTAACAGAATAACTAGCCAGAATCATTGGTAATGACATAAAACACTTAACATGTTAGAGGGCACATGGGTATAGAGCCTGTGGACATCAAACAACAAACATTGATAATATAAATATCTTTTCTGCCAATAAATTTAATAACTTAGATAAAGTGGATATATGCTTTGAATACCATAACTATCTAAAACTGATGCAAGTAAAAATGAAAAATATGAATAGTCCTGAAACTGTTAAAGAGATGAAATTATTAGACAGCTTCTCAGAAAGAAAATTTGAGGCTCAGATGGTTTCATTGTTGAAGTCTACCAAATATCTAAGGGGGAATATCAAGATTTGCAAGCTTATTTAAAAAACAGAGGAAGTAGATGCTTCCCAATTTGTTTTATGAGACCAGCAAAACCTGTCAAAGACATTATTAAAAAAGAAAACTGTAGGCTAATATTTCTCATGGACATAGACACAAAAATCCTTGCAGATTATCAGCAAATTAAATATGTCAGCACATAAATAGAAGAATACATCATGACTGACTAGAATTTATTCCAGGAAACTGGAGGGAAAAAGATCACATGATCATTTTAATAAACACAGAGAGTCATTTGATATAGTATAGCAACCATTTATGCTAAGAATCCTTGGCAAATTAGGAAGAGAAGAGAATTTCCTCAACTTGATAAGGTTCATCTATGAACAATTTACACTTAATAATATAGTTATTCATGATTAATCCCCCTGAGACTGAGAAAAACAAAGATGTGTGAACTCACCTCTCCTATTTAACATTGCCCTGGAGGACCTAGCCCATGATAAACCAAAAAAAAAAAAGAAGCAAAAAGCATCCAGATAGTACAGAAAGATATATAACTGCATCTATTTTCAAACATAATTGTTAATGTAGAAAATCCTAAGGACTTTACAAAAATCCATTTGAATTAACAAAGTGAATTTAGCAAAGTCACAGTATGTAAAAGAAATACAGAAAAATACAGAAAGGTTAATTGGAAGATACAATTTTCCAATTGTATTTTGTAAAAAATGTAAACTGTTTTAAAATAGTAACAAAGACATAAAATAGTTGGGAAAACATCAAACAAAAGATGTACAAGTTCTCTATGTTAGAACTATAAAATGTTGCTGGGAGAACTTAAAGAATACCTAAATAAATGGAGAGTTATACTAGTTCATGGAAGACTCAATTCTGTTCTCAAGTATCCATAAATGAATGTAGAGATAGAAAAAAATACCAATGAAAATTCAAGCAGGCTTTTTTAGAGAAATTGACAAGCTGATTCTCTAATGATTAGAAAAATATAAAGTACTTAAAGCAGCCCTCATTTTCAAAAAATTAAAGAATAACAAAGTTGGAGGACCTATGCTACCTCATTTCAAAGTAAACTTGTACAGTTATATATTTGTCAAGAAAATTTGGTAGCAGTGCATAGATAGACAAACAGATAAATGGAAGAATGAAGAATCTAAAAACATCCAAACATGTATATGGTCACCTGATCTTTTCTGTAAGATAGCACGGTAAGTCAATGGGAAAAGGATAATTACTTTAGCAAATTATTCTGAAACAACTGAATATACATTGAAAAACAAAATCCAACTTCTATTATACATAATTCAAGATGTATCATAGACCTAAATATAAAGCTAACACTATAAAATTTCTGCAAAAAACAGGAGAATACCTTTACAATATTGAGGCAGGCAAAGATTTCTTAGGATATAAAAAGCTCTGACCATTAAAGAAAAAATAGTAAGTTATACTCTACTAAATTTGTGTTCCTAAGAAGACATCATTAAGATGATAAAAGGTAGAAATAATAATTCATTTTATATATGCAGATTGCAGATAAAATGAGAGTTCCTGTGGCCAGGATTCTCACCTGGCTGTGGTTGACTAGCCCACTGCACACCTGTGGGCACTACATGACTGTTGACTCTATAAAAAGAGGTCTGCCCAGTGCTCTGGGCATGACACAGTGGCAGGGCTGCAAGGCTGCAGGAGAGCAGAGCAGAGGCTGGAGTGGTGGCAGCACCGAGGACAGAGGCCCAGAGGACAGCTGTGCAGGATGACTGTGCAGAGAGGCCCGGAGGATGGCTGTGTGGGACGACCGAGTGAATGGGATTTTAGTGACTGACCTGCCACGTGGAAATAAAGTTGGGTATAACCCTTTCACTCCAAGAACGTTTTGCTGTCATTTTCTTTGGTCACACTGAATCCATAGCAAACTTGCCCAGGGCTGAAACCCATTGGCAAGACACAGATTAAAGAATTCCAACTCAGTAAGAAAAATACAAATCAATAAAAAAGTGCCAAAGAATGTACAGACAATTAAAAAAGAAGATATAGGGCTCTAAAACATACCTGAGAAAATACTCAATATCATTAGTTTTTAGGAAACTGCATATTAAAACCATAATGACATCACTTCACACTAAGGTTAATGAATTTAAAGTAACAATACCAACTGTTGAGAATGTGGAATAAATGCATCTCTCATACATTGCTGGTGAGAGTAGAAAATGGAACAGCCACTTTGAAAAATAGTTCGCAGTTTCTTATAAATGTAAACATACACATAACTTACATACTAGCAATTCCATTTCTAGGCATTTATCCAAAATAAATGAAAACATGTTCACAAAAAGACATGTACAAGAATGTTTGAGTAATTTTGTTTCTAGAAATAGAAGCAAAAAGACTGAATGATTTGTATGAAAATAATCATTATCTTCATGTGATTGGACATATGACCAGACAAATTGTGGTATATTATGGACAATGGAATACTTAGCAATAGCAAGAACAAATTACTGATAACCACAACAAAAAAGATGAATTTCAAAATCATCATGTTGAGTGAAAAAAAACAGACCAAAAGAATATATTCTGTTTGATTCCATTTACATGAAATTCTAAAACAAACAAAATAAAGCTATGGTTTTAGAAATCAGGTTGTTACCTAGGTGGGGAGGGGTGAAAGATTACAAAGCACATAGGGAACTTTTTGGGATAATAGAAATAATCTATATATTAATTGGAATGCTGATTACACAGTGATATACATTTGTCAAAACTTAATGAACTGAACACTTAAAATTTGTGCATATTATTATATGCAAAGTATATTTCAACACAGTTGATGAGAAACTTTCAAATTAGGAATGACACTTTTCCACCTGTTTTCTCTATGAATAGCAACAATAATTATAATAAAGCTAATGTTTATTGAGCACCTGTTCTGTGCCAAGTGCTATGATAAATGCTTCATGCAAGTTAACTCATTTAACCCTCCTAAGAATTCTATGATACTTAATGTCATAGGTATGATATCTCCTATCTCTATTTTATACATAAGGGAGTCACCGGGAACATTGCATTACTATGCTCAGTGGCTCACAGACAGACAGTGGTGAAGCTAGTCTATTATTCCAGACATTTTAGATCCAGAGCCTGTCCTATCACCTCACTGTGCTCCTTTTAATTTCTACACTGCAGTTATTACTGATTGACTGAAAGATGGAAAGGGTTCGTTTTGGGTAGCAATATTAGATTTCCTAGAGTTGAAAAGGCCTAAGGACTATGACACTAGGAACCAGCTAAGCATGTGTAAATCCAAATAAACTTCTCCAGGGGTCTGTTTTTGTAACATGGAACTACTATAAGTATACATCTATCATTTCTCCAGGTGTTGAAGACAGGCTGCCAATTCCTCAGTGCTGGCAACACTATCAGCAGCCGGTTGGTCAGGTTTGAGCAGAACCACTGTGTGGTCCACCAGAATACTTGGGATGTTTTCTATTCTCCTTTCCATTCCTGGGTTTCACTAAAGGGTCTCCAGGTGTGCCTGGTCCCCAGGTGTTGCCAAAAAGGATCCACTATCATTTTCCCCCTCAACAGCCTATGAACTGAACCGAACAGAAAAGGATGTAGGCCTGTGTCAGGTTTCTTAGTTGAAGGCTTATCAACATTCAGGCTAGAGTAGTAGGCATTGTGCCATCTCTTCGTATAATGTATGCTGACTTGACAGCCAACAAGTTGGAACATACAGAACAGAATCTTACTTATTAAACTAATCTACACTATCATCTATAGGTTAATCTTTACCAAGAAACTTTTTAAGAATTGGATTTCATGAAATATAATCAGGTTTTATGAAATCTCTAAACTGCTTTGTAAGCAATCCAGTGGGTTACTCTGCTTTTCCATCACATGTTTGTGCTTAGTATTCATAGGTTCCATTGGAAAGCAAAGTAATTAGCCTTCCTTTTAAATCTCCTTCATTTTTAAGATGATTTACTGTTTTATCACTACTTGTAGTAAAAGAAAACTCTTCAATCAAACCCATAAAATGTCTTGCAAAGAAAGCTGTTTATACTTTCATGTTCATTGTTCTTTTTTTTTTCTCAGAATTAGTTTAGGCCAATGTTTCTCATACATCAGGTCAACTGAGGGCTCCCTTAAAAAGTAGGTTCCTGAGCAGCAGAATCACAGAACCCAAGAATGGACTAACAGTTACCAAAGGGAAAGGGACTGGGGAGGATGGGAGAGAAGGGAGGGATAAGGGCAGGGAAAAAGAAAGGGGGTATTACAATTAGCCTGTATAATATGGGGGGTGCACAGGGAGGGCTGTGCAACACAGTGAAGACAAGTAGTGATTCTACAGCATCTTCCTACGCTGATGGACAGTGACTATAATGGGGTGTGTGTGGGGAACTTGGTGAAGGGGGGAGCCTAGTGAACATAATGTTCTTTATGTAATTGTAGTTTAATGATAATGAAATAAAATATTTTTTTTAAAAAAGTAGGTTCCTGGATCCCTCCCCAACTCTCTT